>NW_026615346.1:0-99493 GCF_000801105.2 Raphanus sativus | reverse complement strand
TAATCCCCGAAGTGAAGAGATCGAGCGCGTCTGGTTGATCGAGAAAACCGTCGTGGCGCGGCGGCTCAACTCGCGAATGCGTCGAAGGCTCGCCATCGGAGACCCACCAGGCTTAGGGTTTTTACGGAGACTAGAAAGGGTTTTTGTGTCCTTGTTTTGTCAACTTGAAGTAACTCTCTATACCAGTCAGAGGATATCATTCATATGAATATCTTAGACCATCTTCGACAATGTATTTTGTTATTTTTACTTTTGAAACAAAAAAAAATAATCATAACAGAGATAGATTACACCAATGTATTTAGCGCTATAATAGTAATCTTCAAAATATAAAAAAGAAATTTATTTAGATAACCATTTTTAAATTTTTGTCACAAAATAGTATTACAATAAAAAAATATCAAAATATTTTTTATTAAAGTAAATATGTATTTATATATTTTAGTTAAATAATCTAAAATTTAGGTTTAAAGTTAAGGGACGGGTTTTTTAGGATTACGAATGTGTTCAATTTTTTAATATAAAAAAAAAATTCAAACAAATGTATTATTTTGATCATTTTATTATTTTGAAAACTATTTTTTATGACAAAAAAAAAATAAAAATTACTATTGAAGCCAATTACTTCTTCTCCCATAATATTTCTATAATATTATTTGTGCTAAGTTTTAAAATTGTTTCCACCTAGAAAAAGGAAATTACAATCCCATATTAAAAAGTTACAAAATATTGTTTGTGATATATACGTTTTAAAAACATTTCCTTATACAAAAGGAAATAATAATCCAAAAAGTTACAAGATGTTGTTATTTAAGATAAATAGTTAGAAACAATTTACACTAATTAGAAAAAGGAAATCACAACATATATATAAATAACACACGTATGATGTATCGATGTGATCTCTCCAGTAATATTTCTCTCGAAGAAACAAAACAAGCTCTAGTTCTCCAACGATCATGACTACTCGGTTCCTAAAGATCATCTTCATCGCCTTCCTCGTCTTGCTTTTTTGTTGAAGTTTCACAAGCTCGTTGGGGTGAGCCAACTATCTATGAAATAGACGGTGAAATAGTCGAATTTTATAAACATTGGCATGTGAAGAAGGTCGAGGATATTGATGACGTGATCAACGAGGTAGTTAAATCTACTTACATCGGCGACTTGCATGCGGAGCTAATGGACAGATACGGCGCCAAATTGATGTGGAGGATTGATGTTTTTCTGTGTGCTTGTTTCTCTTTGTTGTTGACAGATTTAGTTTTCAAGATTTTCTTTTGTATTGTCAGCAGATGCTCTGCCAGGATTTCGAAACCCATTAGATGTTATGTGTAAATAATACAAGTCGATAATTGATTGTTGTTTTTTGGATTATTCAATCACTGCTCAAATCTTATTATTTTAAGGGATCCCTTATTTTAATTAATGTCTTTGGACAACCGACAAGTTAAGTTATATTTGGTTCGTTTGAACTTTGTTTCCAAGAAAAGCTAATGTTGCATACGCGATAGAGATGGAATATATGTGTGGTGAATGCGTTTGAGGATTTAGGGTTTATTGATGATCTGAGGATGTCTGGAGGAGGGAGTAGTGTGAAGTGGTGGTGAGCGATCTAGGTTAAAAGAAAAGAAGTTATGATCATGGCTCCATTGGTGGGGATCACTTGTTTGCTTTGTCCAGCGAGCAGAGTGTGTTTGTTGTGTCGGAGACTGACTATTACGATCGTCTGAGGTGGTGAGTGATCAATAAGAAAACGGTAAGACATATCAAAGAGAATATAAACAAAAGAGAATAAAAAGGATATGTATCTCTTTAGACTGACTTGTTCAAGCAAAGAAAGTGATCATAGAATTGCAAACAGACAGCCAGTTTTCTCTTTTTTTTTGATAAAGTGTATAAAAACGTTAGGAGAAGCTTATCGCTCCAAAAGCTTACAAGCTAGTGAATATCATTGGCGATTTCAAAAAGGACTAATTTAAAGGCTGCCATGAATCAGGCTGCGTAGTCAGGCATTGCTTTCTTGAGGAATGTTATTGGTTGCGATTCTTCAGGGGCTAACCGGTCAAAAGGAATGTAGTTCTCCTCTTTGTCATAGACATGACACACGGTCATTATCGTCTTCATCAACCGCCAGTTCCATGTAGCCAAGTTTGTATACTGCCAACAAAAAAACCTCAAATCTTCTTTCAGTGTCATATAAATTCATAAAGCTTTACGGTATAAGAAAATGGCTATTACCTTTCCCCACTTCTCTTGTATAGACTGATGAGCCGCACGGAGATTGTAGCTCGGTATTCTTGGGCTAATGTGATGCGGGATGTGTACGTTGATATCATGTCAGAGAATCTCAATCCTGTCATATGAAAAAATCAAACAAGAAATCTCAAAACTTTTAAGAGAATACTAACTTCACCAAGTTAGCAGGTGGAGATGCATTACCAACTAGGGTAATCACAATGAACAGTTCCGTTGAGCTGGGCCTGAGCAGCATTCCACTCATCAGCAGGCTTGAAAGGAATATGTGGAGCCGTATGATGAACCATCGTGAACGTGCTCATCTATAGAAGAAATAATAACCGTTGTGGCTTCTTCTGATGCTTTATCGAACAAAAGAGAGAGAGAGAGAACAAAGAGAAGCATTTACCCAAAAGTGATAGCCCAACCATGGCATCAGCCAGAACTTTACCCATCCTAATATACCAACTTTGTATATGATCAGTGGCCACCCAACGGCCATGAAGGCGAAGACACAAGCTAGACTTATCTTCACCCTATTCACTTCACTCGGTCTGAACTTTTTCAGATTGAAGTGCCAGTTCACCCTGTTACAACACTTACTATCGTTAACTAAAAAGGTATATAGAGAAAAGAAAAAAAGAGTAAAAGCTTTAATGTATAAAAATATACCAGTGAGCTATGGACAACCAAGGTCTAATAGGGCCATATCCAAAAATGATTGCCTTTCTCAGAACAGGTGATGAATCAAACTCCTCTGGTGGAACTGGTTGCCAAGCTGTGTCATGAACTAACCTATAGAGAAACAAAAGTCATCACTTATCCCATTGTGAATACCTTTAAGAGTCTAGATAAGTAAGTAAAGAGTTACATGTTGGTTTTGGCGTGATGACGGTCATGCTTAAACCGCCACGGCTCATACGGGTACACAAGAGGTAGGAAGGCTAGAGTACCCACAATATCTTCAACCAATTTGTTCTTTGAAAAAGATTTATGAGCACAATCATGACCTATCACAAAGAACTAGAAGAAAGAAAGAAACAACGCACTTAGACTAACAGTAAGTAACACTAGGCGACATAGAGAAGAGACAGTGGATGAATGAGAGGTTTGTTTACCCCCGTAACAGCAGTTCCAGTCCATGCCCAAGCCAAAGGAAGCAGATACCAAGGAGCTTTCGCAATCATGAAGAGCCCCAAAGCGTAGGAAGTCACAGATATCAACACAGACTTCCAAGCTTTCACATCATCAATCTCAAACACCTGAAGAAGAAGAAGAAGAAGAAGAAGAAGAAGAAGAAGAAGAAGAAGAAGAAGAAGTTCAGTATCAATCACACACAACGCTTACTGACCAAGCTGTATTACCTCTTTGGGAAGAGTGTCCATGATATCTTTCAAGGTGACGTTATCAGGAAGATCCTGTCCAATCTGTTTGAATCCGTAGCTCTCTGCTAAATGTTCCCTGTCTTCTGCAATATCAGCAGATGGAGGAGGTGCGACAGGAACGGAGACAGCTTTTATACATCCAGTTCTTGTCTTTGCAGGAAGAGGGAATGTTCTTCTAGTTCCTTTTAACAGAATATCAATCGGTCTCACAGCATACGCACCTGATAGAACGGTTCACTAACATTATTAGCCCTCTGCATTCATACAAGAAAGACAACAACTTTGCAGAGCTTTGAGGGGAGTACCAGGAGAAAGACGAGCAGAAGAAGCAAACTTAGGAGCCCTAGGAAGACAGTGATGTGGGCCCTGGAGAATCCAATAGCAAAGAAACAAAATTGATGATGGGAAACTCAAGTAGTAGTAGTGATGGGCAATTGAGAAGAATGTGAAAGGTGAAGACATTTTTTTTTTACCGTGAAGGCGAAGAGAGAATCAGCAATTCTGGACGCCATGGATGGTGGTGGTAGCACAGAACTGAAGAAGACGAAGCCAAATGGGATTTGAATGGTTGTGAAGAGCCGTCACCTCTTGAAGCTCAGAACACAAGCGACTGACTTCCACAATTTAACTTGGGTTTTACACTTTTACTTTTGTCTTTGTTTTCAGAAACACTCTTTTTTTTTGCATAATTAACGGAAAAAATATGATAAATGTTTATATATATTGGGAAAAGGGGAGATAACTGATTAATTTAAAACGATAATTACAAATGAAAATTAATTCCAAACGTATGTCACTATATTGACGAGTTGTTTGGATCACTAATTTATTTGGAGTTTTATAGAAAACATGTTTTATACGTGCATATTTATCTATGCAACAAATTCTTGTTGACAAATTAATACACAACAAAATTGTTTTTTTCTCAATTACATAGGAAAAAGTATAAACTGTTGGTTCGTTTAAGATTGGCATTGTCACTTTAAAAGCAAAAAAAAAGTTATCAGGCTTTAAATGTTAAAAATACACAAGAATTATCATAAACTGAGTTTTATTTCCCAATCAAAATCTTCGAATAAAACAATATCTAAGTTTTCGTAGTTTCATAATTATGGGCTTCAATCTTCATTTTGAGTTCATTTCTAATTACGAAAGACATAACCCACTAATTAATTAATTACTCGAGACTTTAGCGTTGACAGAGAATGTGTCTTTGCAAATATTATGGGCTGAGCCCAACTAAATTTAGAAAATATATAATCCAGTAGTTGAATCAGAGTTGCGACACATGTGAAGCTGGACCACGTAACCATCATACACTAAATGCACGAAAGCTCCATATAAGATGTGATCAAAATCTGATAGGAAATTAAGTTTTGACACGAAGCCGATTCATGTCTCAATATCATGCTTAGTCCCTAGTTTTACAGATTAGTTTCGTGCATAAGAACAATACTAGGTCTACAGATTTTCCTACCCCTGATCATTTAAAATCCTAATACCAGAACGTCTTCTCTACACAATTTTAAATTTACTATTCAAACAATATATGATAATGATATTGAGGTTCACATATTCCCCTAACTTAAAAACCCTCTCTCTCTTTTTTCCTCTGCCTTCTCTCTAAACAAACTCTACCGACAAGATAAAGGTTTCCGGCCGGCGGTCTTGGCTATCTAGCCACCGTCGGTCCGGCTCTTTGCTTCTAGTGTTTTCTAGTTTTAGTTTTGTTAGATTTGTCTCAGTTTTAGTACGGATTTAGCCTCGGCGTCGCACCTAATCTACAATAGTCGTCCGATTTTGACTCTGGGAAGCGGCGGCTCCGACAGTGCCAGCTTCGCTGGCTTCAGTTTCCGGAAAGGTGGATTTCTCTACCACCTATCGCCGGCTTGTTTCTCGGGATTTGAAGGTCTGGTTGGTTTCAGTGGATTGGATGATTCGGAAGAGATCTCGTCACAGGACGATAGAGTCTCTCCGGTGGAGGATGGTGATGAGTTGTATGAAGCTTCTCTCTTGGTGTTCGTGGCGTAAGGTGTCGGATGGGATCTCGACAGTCGATTGATGCTCTCCGACATTGGGAACACAGGGGATGAAGGCGATGGTGATGAAGAAGAAGGTTTCGTGATGGTATCTCTGTTTCCCGGTAGTTTTTCCGGTACATGTTTTCACGCCGATGAGCAGTTCTCCGGCGTAAAGCTTTAGGCGGTGGAGTTTGGAGACGTCTGCGTTGTTTCGACGCGTGTATCTTCGTCTCCCTCTGCGTTACTCGTGGTGCATACGTGTCAGCGTCTGGGGTGGATTTGGTTGGGCTGTAGTTGGGCCTAAACCATGTAATCTGTGTAACCCGTTTGTGGGCTTAGTTTGTGTTCTTTTGCTGTATGGACCGTGTGATTTTATGGGCTTCCCTTGTACTATGTGTGGTTTAATATATATATACCAGATGGAAAAAAAAAAGGTTCACATATTCCCCTATCATGAACTAACTTTTAACCGTGTTACTATTGTTGGTTAAGTTCGTTAGAAATCATTTTCGTTTGTTCGGTGTCTTCTCACAATCAGTGGTCTATAAAATACTGTATTTCGAACCAAACACCATTATTGATTTTTTTTATGCAGAGCTTCCATGTGAATCCCTCTTGTCCGCTAGTTACCAACGTTATTCCCATTCCAATCAATCAGTGTCTCTCTAATTTCGTCCACCAATAATAGTTAGATAAAAAGAAACTTTGAAAACAAAATTTAGCCAACTCGATACAAAACTGCATCCATGGTTCGGCATTTTTCTTTCTAAAGTCAGCAAATAACTGAAATAAACGAAAAATTCAACCCAAGATTCAGTGAAAGGCATGCATCATGATTCATACCATTTATATGCACAGAGTAGCACATATCACTATACGAACCTTTTCTTTATTTTTATTCAGCTTTATTCTATTTATTTAGCGAAATATTATTTATTTAAAATAAATAAATATCATTTACATTATATATGAGGCACACACACACATATATGTATGTATATGTATATATGCACATTGCAAACCTGCAAATGCGATATGCTAATAAAACCCCTAACAGAAAAAAAACTTGATGGATGTGTTTTAGTTCGAGCATGTAAATTTCCAAACATAATTTTTATAAAATACCAAATTTCTCTCCATTAGACACTAAATTTCAATCTGCTAAACTTTGATTTGGAAATAATTTTAAATATCTAAGAAGTCAAAACGGAGTATAATATCATCTCAGGAAATGTAATCAATTTAAATCATTTTTCGAATAATTTGACACTAAACATAAGAATCAAACCCATTGTATTAGTTATATTGAATTTCTACGGGTTTGTCGTTGTCTATGACAGTGGAAACATCTTTGTTTGTTATAAGAGAAAATGGAATCATAGATAGACAAGATAATGGTATGTTGATGTTAATAATGGATTGAAAATGAAATAAAGTAACTGCCTAGTGGTAAAGGAACTCCGGCTGGAGTGTCCGCCCTGGGTTCGATCCGCGTTGGCCACGAGAGTTTTCACATGGGTTCCTCTCGTCTTCCAGACCATTTCGCGTAACCAGGAGCTCTTAAGTGGAGGCTTAAAAATTCTGTAATGGCATGGGCTTAGGCCCAGTAGACTAGTCGATCACATTTAGTGGTCGGATACTGGATTATCAAAAAAAAAATGAAATAAAGTAATAATATTTTGTATAATTCATTGCTAATGCCAGCATGCAGAGTACATGTTATTGATGGCATTGCCGTGCAATATTGTGTCACACGTGTTCATTTTTTGCTGGCTCTCCACGACCAAAGGATCCAACGAGAATGATGATTACAATAAAAATGATTAATTAGTTTGTGATATATATATACTCCCTCTGTTTCTGAATAAGTGTCATTTTAGAGTTGTGCACACGGATTAAAAAATCATTTAATTTTACATATTTTCAATACAAAAGCATCATTACCTATACATCTCGACCAATAGAAAAATAAAATGAAGAATAAAGTTAATAAATTCTGCATTGAAATGGTAAAACGACACTTATTTTGCAACGAAAAAATGTCTTTACAACGACAATTAATATGAAACAGAGGGAGTATATAAGAGCATAATTATCGCAGTCTCTTGCTGCGTTTTTATGGTGGTGGTCTATTATTTTGCAAAAACCAAAGTCAAAAGTCACAAATAAGAAGCGTTTATGGTCTGTTTTTTGTACTGTTTGTAGATTTCATTGACACGTAACAGCCCGCGAACGATTTATTTTTCATTTTTTTAATTATACCAAAAAAAAAAAAAAACCCAAATGGGTTTTTGCGATAAAAATGCTTTAATATTCCATTATTTTTCCTCCCTTGGATATATTTACCATCTTTTAAGTATATGTTATGTATCGGTAATATCAATACTACAAACTATAACACATTTTGTAAATAATTGTGAATGTATTTACTTGTTGTATTTTTTATATCAAGAAACATGTGTTGTTAGACTTGATTTGTTCGAAGGTTAACAAAATGTTTAATCTGTTACAGGAAGTACATTTCTCCTTTCATTTTTTTCATTTCATTAAAAGTATGGTAGTTCCATCGTTATCATCTCACCTATGAATACATCATCGGCAGCAAAATACGACCGGACATATTGATAATTATGTCTGATTATTAGTCCAAAACTTTGGAGTATGATTGGTTAAGTAGTGGAGTAAAATGGTGAAAAAAATAAAGTGGAAATGGGAGGAATGAAAAGTAATAAAGTTAGAAGAAATCTTTTCATCTCATAAAAATTGGAGGAATACTTTACTCTAGTTTCATTACATTTTTCACCTTTTTGGAGTAAATGAGCTGAAATTGTTTTCCACTTGATTGGGACAAATCAGTCACACCCCAAATGTATCTTAATGAGATTATACTAGTTGATACATATTGGCGACGGAATGGACCCACCATGGCTACAAAAAGACGAGACACCGCCACCAAAGTGAAAGAGAGAATATACTATGGGTCCCATGATTGCGTCATGATGTAATAGAACCGGAACCAGCAAACGCCTGTCCATCTTTTGTTTTTGTGGTTATTTTTGCTCTTGCTACTCCTCTTTTCTTCCTGTTGAACTAGCACGAGAACATGCAATAATTTCAACAAATTACAGGTTTATTTAGGTTTAATGGTCATAAATCTATTTACATAAGTACAAATAACAACTAGACATTGTTGCACCAGCAAGATAATGACTAAAACCCATATCCCTGATCTCGTTTCATTTTTTTCTGATGATTTGGTTTATGAGCTTTTTTAGCCGCCCACAAACAACCAACTAAACTACAATAGTTCATGCAAAATCATACAGTATCTTTAAAAAAAATAGAAGCGTTAACTACTATCAGAACTTAAAAACCAAAATGGATTTACTTTCTTTCAGACGACATGATGTATATGAAAAAATGCACGAGGAAGCTGTGTTCTTCAGAGATGGAACTATGATGCTAATATCAATTAATTAACTAGGTGCAGTGATTATCTTGGGTAATGCTATGAAACCTCTCTTTCTTCCAAATTTTAACATTAGTTTTTTTTTTTATCAACGCAACATTAATTTATAATTGTTTTGATCGATTATAGTTGGTATGATCCATCTCTTTCCATTGCATATGCATCGATAGTATATGTAAAGTGCCCTTCATGAAAACTTGAACATTTTGGATCTAGTATAATTGGAGATGATCTGCTCATAGCTCATTCATGTAGTCTGGGTACGAGCGGAAAGCTCTACAATTCCATAACCCTGAATTTTGTATTTTAAAATTTGTTTTAAGAATGTTTGTACATTGCAGTAAAAAATGATAGGTTGCTGATATTAGTGTTTAGTGTTTATTGTTTAAGGATATATACATGGGTTGAGGTTAGGGTTCAAATATTTCCACTGTCGTAAACTTTTCACCAATAAAACACAATCATATACAGTTATTTGTTGAAATATTACTTGTTAATTAATAAAGTATGTGTTTCTTTGTCTACTAACGCGTATTACCAAATTCGAATTCTAGTTATGCATTCATAAAGATACTAGGGTATATGCTCCGTCTGTTAAACAACATGTAATGACCACCATTATTTAAAGAATAAATTTAATTAATGATTATAGTAGCCAATAATGTTTAGGAGACAATTAAGACTTCACATCAACGGTGTTAGTTCGTCTAAAACAATCAAGCAACGCTGTGACTAATAAATATCAATGATGAATGGAGATTCTTATTTTCTTGGCTATATTTGGATTGTTTTAAAAGTTCAAAATTCTATATATTCTAAACAAACCAACTCGATGTTTATTGTTTGTTTGCTCAAACTCAAGACTGGTTTAGGGATGATATAAGACATGCAAAGTTAATTTTGAAACGAAATTGATACTTATGGTCTTTCCAATCGTTTTAATTTTAATTTGATTTGTATTATACAATATCATTTCAAGGTGTCAACACAATCTCATGTATATACCATTTGACATTCAATTATAAATGATATAAGAAACTACTAAACAAACCATATTGGCCCATGCGCTATTGGCGATTCAACAACATCAAATTATATTAAAGATAGCTATGTTCCCATGGATGTCAGCAATTTTGCGTGATTGTACAAGTGTATGTGTATCTCAGTCTTCTCACATAAATTATTAACGAGAAGCGACAGAAGAGAGAGAGACAGAACAAAAGCCAATGAACGAGTCTCGTGAACGTGAAAATGAACAAGCAAGCACATTATTTTGTTAGATATTTAACTAAGGCCTGGTTCATATGAGAGTGCGATATATTGGAGTTTTCCAAACTGCTTTAGTCGCACATTGTTTTCTCGTAACGAGGTTAACTAGAGTGTATTTTGTTAACTGTAATCAGTGGAACCACTTGACTAAATATATATATGCGCTCCGCTTCAAAGTTTAAACATCATTACAACAATTGTACTCGTTTACATCTTAATGACAAGTAAGTTAGACGAAAACTATAATGTAAATATCGAAACTAATTTCGGTGTGTGACGTAGCCACGTAGGGTTTCAATGCATTTCTGATGACATAAAGTTAAAAAATTTCACTAGAGGTCAATTTCCGTTTCTATAGACGAAAACGTGTTTGGAATGTATGATGTTAGATGACGCAGAAGTGCAACGCTAATTTTTATTATCTTTCAAAACTAATATTATACACTAGAATATAAGGAGGAAGACGTCCACACATGAGTAAAGGTTGGTATCGCTGACGCTGAGAGCCGCCCAAATGTTTCTGGTGGCCGAGGAGGAAATTAGCATCGTGATATCCTGTTGGGCCACTGAATGCAGTTTAATTTCTGTTCATTTTTAACAATTTCTTATTAATATTTTTCTAAAAGAAAATCCTGATTAAATTCTAAAAGGATAAAGTTTTGGATGGCAGTTCAGTTTGGTAATGACCTTCTTCTTCAGATAGTTTGGATATGTGTTGTTGATGTATTGATACATCACCACTCAAACTCAGTGGCGGAGGTAGGAAAACTTTTTTTTCAGGGAGTCAATTTCGAAACTAGCATATATCATAAGAGTTATTTAGCTAATAATCAATTCAATACTAGTATCTTATAATTAAAACCAAAATACAACACATGTAGAAATCATAAGAAAATATAACAAATGATAATGACAAAAAGTTAGATAGTAGTATAAATTATTTTAGGACCTGACGGTGTAACCGCAGCGCTTGTGGTGCGATTGCGGATGTTTGTGGATGCAGATGGTTGTAGTTTTAAGTGTTTTTAAGAGATTTGTACGAATGATACATCGGTTAGAAATTGGTATATTTGCGAAATACTTATGACTGATTAACTACCAAATACAGAGTTGTTAAATAATAAATTAACAATATTTATATTTTATAGAATTATAAAAGTATTAAAAATTATAACTATTAAAATATTTATAAAAATTATATTTATAAATTTAAACTATTAAATTTTTAAAAATTATAGATTTTTTTTTGTTTTCAAGTTTTATAATAAAAATTAAAATACAATGTATATATTTTAGTATTTCTGTTATTTCAATTTAAAATTTTTTATTGAATATTTTTATTTTTACTTTTATATTTTTCTTTTAAAAATGAAATTTACTCTTTCGCAACCGTCCGCAACTGCAAACGCTACTTGGAATCAATTTTTGTTTTAAAGAAATTTATAACAGTTTAAAACAATTTGTAATATTTTCTATGATTCTTTTAAAATCCAACAGCTGTTACCAACCAAACTGCGTTTACGGGTAGTAACAAAGAAATCAATCATGTCTTTAATCACAGTTTATGCCGTATGGTGTTGAGATGTGTATACGTATTTTCATTTGTGTATAAAAGTTTGTATATACGTATGTGTTTTGTACATTTACGTTACCATACAAAAGTTACACACATGTGACTTCATAATTGCCTGTTGTGTGCTAGCCAATCCAAATTGTTTCCTTGACAAGTTGCGACTGACATACGTGAATTTTAGATTAATCCCAACTTTACTTTAAGCCCTTGGGAACTGGTTAATTGGTTACTAGAAATCGTGAAAACTGTCGAGTGTTTGTATAAGAAATACTTTGATGCATCATGTATGCTCATTCAGTATATTGAGAATCATTTGTTATGTGAGTATACATGATAGTTACTGATATGATCCCTATATTTCCTTGGTAAATGATTTTATTGTCCAATACTTCATAATGCGTGTTATGCTTATAAACTGTGCATTAGCTTTTCATTGGTTTTGTCTTTTAGTGTTCCTAAGAAGCGTAACTTATACGTATACGTGATACTTTGCTACAAATAACCACAGCTCAATATATATTTTGTTATGTTAATTTCAAAGATTAATTACAGAAGTATTAAGATCAAGATTAGTCTCTGCCTAGGGAGAGAACGAACTTCCCATTTTGTATTACTGTCTCCGTGTACAAAAAAACAGAGATAAAAGTAGAAATCCCTAGAATCAACACATTATTGGTCCACAAGGACCACAAGAAATGAAAACGATTAAGCAAAAATATAAGGAAGAAAATGGTAGGAATCTATAGAAAATGATAAGGTCAGGTCCTAGTTTCCTACATTGTATGACACAATGTCTTTTTAAAATGAATTTTACATCTTTACAGATAAGGAAACAAAATCAAATTAATAATTAATTATGATATTTGCCTCAGTTAGCATATGCTTTGTATAGATGCAATGCATGCAATGCAAATTGGTCAGTAGGCACGGTCAACGAGAGAGCTAATTAACTTTCAAAAAATATATCTTACCTTATTAAAACAAAGACCAGAGGGATAGAATAGTAAACCCCTCTCGCATCCGGTAACTTATGGACACGTGCCTTCATCGCTATCAAATAATTGACAATCCCGAAGCCGCAACAAAGAAGTCTCTCGACACCTGTCGGTCAGTGAACGGAGACTAAACGGTGTATAGTTATCACTACTAATAAGGGTAGTCACGTAATTACAAAGGTCATTAAGACCTATATAAACACTACTCTGTCGGCTCTTTGAACCGGTGAAAAAAAAACAAGGTGGTTCTGTCTGTAAAAAAACGAGTTTCGTGTTTCACTCAGATTTTGTTTCTCTCTCTCCCAACTCAATCTCTTCTACTGACTTTGATAAAAAGAAAACGAGAGTGAAAACACCTTTTCAAGGGAATGCAGAGAGATGGTCGGAGCATCGCCGGTGAAGACTAAGCTGTGTGATCGGTTTAACCGATCTGTCGGCGGCAGGAACTGCCACCGTAAACACGTCGAGGACGGGTGATCATATTCAACACTCTCGAATTCTCCGGACATCGAAAGCTTAAACTCTTTTTCTGTTTTATTTTACTTTTTAATTTTTAAATCATCGTTGTAATAAAATATAAAAAAATATGGTCGGACCAAAACCGGTGGAGAATGGATCTGACGTTGGGGCAAGCACGGGCCTCCTCCACGGGCGTTACGAGCTAGGTCGCCTCCTAGGGCACGGGACATTCGCTAAGGTCTACCACGCGCGCAACGTAGCAACCGGGAAGAGCGTGGCGATGAAAGTGGTGGGGAAAGAGAAGGTGGTGAAAGTGGGCATGGTGGATCAGATCAAGCGAGAGATCTCGGTGATGAGGATGGTGAAGCATCCCAACATCGTCGAGCTCCACGAGGTGATGGCGAGCAAATCCAAGATCTACTTCGCGATGGAGCTCGTGAGAGGCGGGGAGCTGTTCGCCAAAGTCGCGAAAGGAAGGCTGCGCGAGGACGCGGCGCGCGTTTACTTCCAGCAGCTGATCTCCGCCGTGGACTTCTGCCACAGTCGCGGGGTCTACCACCGAGATCTGAAGCCGGAGAATCTCTTGCTTGACGAAGAAGGTAACCTCAAGGTCACCGACTTCGGTCTCTCTGCTTTCACCGAGCATCTGAAGCAAGACGGGCTTCTCCACACGACTTGTGGAACTCCGGCGTACGTTGCGCCGGAGGTTATACTAAAGAAAGGTTACGACGGAGCTAAGGCGGATCTTTGGTCTTGCGGGGTGATCCTCTACGTGCTCCTCGCAGGTTACTTGCCGTTTCAGGATGATAATCTCGTGAACATGTATAGGAAGATCTACAGAGGAGACTTCAAGTGTCCCGGGTGGTTTTCTTCAGATGCGAGGAGGCTCGTGACGAAGCTTCTGGATCCGAATCCGAATACCCGGATCACTATCGACAAGGTTATGGACTCGCACTGGTTCAAGAAGTCCTCAACTAGATCAAGAAACGAGCCAGTGGCGGTAACACCAGAGGCTGAGGATCTTGATTTGTCCGTGCACAAGTCCAAGGAAGAGACGGAGACGCTAAACGCGTTTCATATAATCGCGTTGTCCGAAGGGTTTGATCTCTCGCCCTTGTTCGAGGAGAAGAAGAAAGAGGAGAAGGTAGAGATGAGGTTCGCGACTTCCCGGCCGGCGAGTAGCGTGATATCGAGCCTTGAGGAAGCGGCCAAGGTCGGGAACAAGTTTGATGTGAGGAAGAGCGAGTGTAGAGTGAGGATCGAAGGGAAACAGAAGGGCCGGAAAGGGAAGTTGGCGGTTGAGGCGGAGATATTCGCGGTGGCTCCGTCGTTTGTTGTCGTGGAGGTGAAGAAAGATCATGGGGACACTCTTGAGTACAATAACTTTTGCAGTACGGCTCTTAGACCAGCTCTCAAGGACGTCTTCTGGACTTCTACTACACCTGCTTGATTTTTAATCTGTTTAATAAATCTTGTGTGTTTTTAATTCCTCTGTCTGTAAAATATTGTTGGGTTCTAGATTCGGTTCTTGATTCTTGTTCTTGTTCTTGATTCTTAAACGAGTATCGCTTGAACTTTGATTAATCGTGTAAAAAAGGTTTGTCTTTTCATCATTTGTGTCGTTGTTGCCGATTTGTTGCGTCACGAAGCAGAGAATGTTTGTGTGGTGTGTGTTCGTGCGGTGTTAGAATCGTGTCTTTGAAAATTCCATATCAATGAGTATTTATGACCCTTTAAGAATGTTCAAGTGTCAATTTTTATGCATTCTCTATGTCTCTCTTGTTTGTCTTTTGCACGTCTCTTACATTGTAAATAATGATTATGACATAATTTTTTAAAACTTTCCTACTTGTAATGTCTTAAGATTCATGTGAATACTGATTACTCATTGAATTTGAGTTCGAATTGATTTTGAATCTTCTCCAGATGAACACAATAGAGCAATTGATAATTCATAACAATTAGATAAGTCAGTTATAGCAACAAAAGAAAATAGATTAGTCGGTTAATTAGCGATTGGAGAAAACTTGTGATGTAATTAATCAAGTCGTCGTATTCGGCCTAATTAACTTGGCAAAAGGCTATGCTCCAACGTGGTACCAATAGTATGATATGATTAAGGATAAGATTTTGTTTCTCATTTTTTACACGTCTCTTACATTGGAGTGATTAGAACATCACCTTTCGTAAGTCTCTCCCTTTCGGGTTAATGTAGATCAGTCTCTTTTTTTTTTACTCTTTTCCTTCAATGGTCCAATTTATAGTGTCTTATTGATTCAGACGCTCTTAAGAGTCATGTGGGTATTGATGCGTGTCCACATAACTCCATAAAAAAAGTTTATTCGTCTTAACTTTATCGAGTCTTCTCCCTATCTGCATACTAGAAGTATCACACATTTTAACTCATAAAAATTCAGTCTAATAACTTTAGCAATTGGATTATAGCTCAAACGTGGTATCGATAATATGATTAGTGATAAGTTGTTTTCTCCCGTCAAAATACAAATGGGGATAAGTATTACCTGATTTATAGAAGATAAAAAATAGTGGAGTAGAAAAGAAGGTGGATCCTGATAATATTAAAAGGAAAAAGGAAGATGAGGTGGGCAACATAACAAAAGTAGAAGTTGCGTGATTGAGATGGATTCATGAACCATATTATATACTATCTGTTTAACATTTTATTAATAAAGTTTCATTATCATATTTGACATGTGATCAATTACAGATATGCAAACTTTAACCCATGAATTATTACTTGAAAAATAACAGTTACATCAAATATTTCAACACGTATAACCGTCCAGTGCCAATGATCGAAGTTTATGAATTATAGTTCTTTTATTATTAGCATTTTTGGGTCTATTTGTAGAAACCTCGAATGATGTACTGTAAAAGCGTCAAATTATCGTAATGAATGTTTTCGATAAAATATCACTTATAAATGTTGTATTTTTTTTTTTTTTTTTGATATCTCTGGTGTCTGGGCAGCCACTTTCCCAAATATCCCCCGAAGGGGTCCAGCGCCCCAGCAGTAAGGATGTTAAATCGCTGTGGCCGGGTTTCGAAGCTGGGTGGCGGACACCTCAGCCGAGGTTCCATTACCACCAGGCTACGAAGCCCGGTTATAATAAATGTTGTATTGGGACATCAGTCACTTTAATAGCTGTTTTAAGTTGACATGATAACTAAATTTATAACTGAATAAGAGATGGAAGTTGTGTTTAGGTTCAGGGAATACAGCTCAGTTGATGACAGAAAGTTGTGGTTCACCTTGTTCTGTAATTGGCAATTTGGAAGCACTAGAAATACTGAAAAGTGTAATAATTATATAAGAACTTTTTGGCATTTAACATCCATATCAAATTAAATATATAAGTACTTATAATTGAAAGGCATTATATATGTAGAATGTATTATTCTTCCCGTATCCGATATTCGAGATCGCTCGCGTATTCATAAAGTTGAAGTACGAATTATAATGGCTTTCCAAAAAAAATGGAAGAATAAGTTTACTTTTGAAACTTTAAGGGAGCAATCATGGGTCATAAAGTCGAATACGGTGAGACTGATCGATTAGAATGATAAATCCACATGGGGTTTAATTATAAGTTTATACTTTTTTTTTTTGCTAAAATTTGGAAGTTTTATACTTTTACTTGTTTCAAATTTTCAATAATTAAGACGAGACATGATCACGAAGATATTGGCTTTGGTTCTGTCCACAGAACACGAAATGCCACCATATGCATGTGACTACCGTTGATCTTTGTGACTTTGTCCATGTGGTTTCTTATCCGATCTTCTTGGAATTGAGATGATGTCTATTGTTCGAATAATGACTATCAAATGGATGGCGTAGAATAAATGGATCATGCGACATATATGTAGTGAAGAATATATTGATCTGTATTATCTGTTATACTGTAGACTAGTAAGCAAAACAATTAAATGACGATCTTGAAAATTGTCGTGTGGTTATAATTTCTATCAAAATTCGACTATTTGGTTGTCTTCAATTCATATATGTATTATGTATATTTTGGGATTTAAATTAAAATTATGACACAATATTAATACAACCACTATATACAGTTAACAAAACATGGCAACTGTGCACCGCGCTTAAACCAGATATACCACACTGTCTCTCACCGCATTACAAATCATACAAAATTCGTGGATGGTGACTTAGGGTGGATAACGTGGTTGGACCAAACAGCACCACTTCTTATATTACATTTGCTATAAGTTTCTTTAAGTAATAACATTAGAAAAAGAGTCATGCTTGGATTAAAAATTCAAACCTTATTGTAAATTTTAATATCAATCAGCCTGATATGTGTAAATATATTGTTGTTCAAAGATGGAGTGCTTCAGCTGCATGTTGATATTTGGTAAATACAGAGAAAAATAACAAATGGAGTTGTTTGTTCTGTGATTGTGCTTCGGTGTATAACACTTTAGCAACTTGCCAATTTATTATTAATATTTCCTTAAACTTCCGGGAAAATCTTTGTAAATACTCTTTTTACAAGGAAAATAATAGATAGGGGATTTTTCTTTTATTTTATCGTATTGGTTGATATCTTTTTTCTTATAAGTTACAAACTTACAATGGTCGTGCTGTTACGCATATGCATGTGGGATTTGTGGGACTAAGTCGGGAATCTGCAGTTGTTTATGATTGGATTTAGTGATGGCAGTTCACTAAAACACAAGAAGGCTTTATGTACATATATAATAAGTCCAAAAAGTTATAATAGTTTTACCTTTGCTTCTGAAATGGGTTATCAAACATAACCACCACATATCACATTGCTTCTCTTTTTGATATGTTCATATCTTAAGCTTCAGAACATCAGTATGGAAAGTGTTTTCTTTTTTATAAAACTAGAGTTCAAATCATAGACTCCAAATGGAGAGACGTACGTGTGGGATCGTTCACGGTCTATTGTATGGCCTTGTTGAATTTACATAGCTTCGTTAATGAGCCTTAATTTGAGCCCATTGTAGGTACTTTTTAATTGGACCGTTCACTGTTATTTATAATTACTTCAAAAGATCGACCACCAAGGCAATAAGCAACGAGGCCGAACGATCGACCAAATAATTAATGTCATGGGTATATTCGTGTTATGTTATTTCGCATCTTTTTACAAAACGGGTCTGTTTGTCAACTAACATGTTTTTAAAAATGTAAAAGACACCCAAAATAATTAATTACAAATTAAACTATTAGCTTAGGAAGCTGAACAGAAACCATCAAGGTAATATAACTCGAAAACCTCGAGTGTAACACTGTATTGTGAGATGGAACTTAAAAATTTGTTATTTTGTTTGATGGCAAGACCATCGAGTATGTGATATGAACATATTGCAGTGTATAAACAAGCATTGTATATGAGTCTTGCGACTTATGAGACGCATGCGTAGTCTCCTTAATCCCACCTAAAGTATTCCTACTCGCATTTGAAACTATAAATCATTTGAAACTATAAATAGAGATTGGTATGCATACAAAGTGAGTAGTAGTACACATAAAATAAAACGAGAAGAAAAAAAACGAAAATAAAATACGTGGACAAATGAGAAGTAGATAAGTGTTGTCTAAAGCTATGGAAAAATAAAGTGAATATGCTTTTGAGTTTTCAAAGGTTTTGGAACACGAGATGACCCTAATTAACTATTCTTCTTTCCCATCAACATTCTTTCATTTTCTCCAATTTCCGTTCCTTTTCTTGTTTGTTTGTTTATTTTAGTTCATATGTTTCTATATTGTCACATACATACACGTACAAGTACAACGCCAAATTTTATCACGTGCGAAAGAATCCAAGGAATAGTGACTTGTGTTATTGATCACTGCATAATGTTTATAGAAGCATCCATAATCTAGTTGTTAATCACGAGATTAGTGTTTTTTAACCAGTATAAAGCATAAAAACAGTTTGCAATGCTATCACATGAAAATGAAAACCTTATTCTGATTTCTCCCGAATTCTTATTACTTAGGAGATGCATCATAATTTATCCATTGGTTTTTTATGCTATATATTTCAAACTTTATATAAACAATCAAACAAAATTTAGTTGTTTATTCGTACTCTTTTGTCATATACTCCCTCTGTTTTTTAAAGAGTGCCGTTGTGACATTTTTCACACAGATTAAGAAAGTTGTTGAAATATATGTAAGTTGTAATTAATTATACCTCTTGACCAATAGTATTTTAGATAAATAAAATTATTTATAAAATCAATGCAGTTTGCAATTAATTTTCAACTGAAAGTTAGTAGAATTTACATTGGAATTGTAAAGTGACACTCTTTGTGTAACAAGAAAATGAGTTTAAAGTAACACTTATTATGAAACAAATGGAGTAGTTAATAGTTTGCCTGTTGTCTTTTAAGAGTAGATACACTTCAAATTAAATTTTGTCCTCGTTTTCACAGACTCATAAAGTACACTTGGTTCATATATAATCCTTCAAGATGCCTCCTCTTTTTTCATATTATTAAATGTAACTTTTGTATGTACGAATCCATCTAAAATATTTTATATATTTTATATATTTAATCATTGTGTTACTTTAGAAATATATTTCGTTACAAGATCAAACAGATTTGAAAACAAAAAACAGAAAAATTATACCTTAAGTCGAGTTAGTTTGTAAATCGAAATGCCAAGAGCACCAAATAAGGCTTTTTGGGTTTTCTTTTGATCGTTGAGAATTTGATTCGGTGAAATTGAGAAAGGATGTACTAAAAGAAAACACGTGGTTGGTGAACACAATAAAAGGCCTTCAAATGTGGACAAAGGTACAAATCAATCCACACAGTCACAAAACTGAAAACACAAAAAAAAAGAAGAGTGTCCAGTGGTGAACATTCAATCTTCTTTACTCTCCAAGTTCAAGCTCAATATGTTAGATTAAAAAAGATTAACCGAACAAACGGTACACAACTACAAGCCATTTACAAAACGCATATAAAAAACAAGTTTAATTTGAAAAAAAAAAAATTATAGTATGTCAGGACTACAATTTTCGGGATTGAAAATTTCCCTTGATATATGCCTATTAATCACATCTAGAGAAGTACACTTTAAAACAAACCTTGATTATATGTGGGATATTACAAAGTATGTCATTGTAATTAATGTCATTAAGGCTAATTGTATCTTTTGATTCTGGACCAAAATTTATGAGACCTACATAAACTAATTACACAAAAATAAAGATAATATTGATACATTTGTAAACTAACTATAGTTTCTTTTGTCAAGGCACGTTTTTGTTTTTATTTGCAGGTAGTTTTAGTTAAAAGTCTTAATATCAAAAAAGTTATTATTTTTAAAAAAGTAGCATTTAGTATACAATCTCCATCAATAATAAAAATGTATGTATTATTGTATTGGACACACAATATCTAATTAATGCAAAATTGCTTTGAATTATGTAAACACCTTACACTGTAAAACATTTTTTTAGCTAAAACTACCTATATAAAAAAACAGAGGGAGTATTATTAATGGTGTTTATGATAATTGTTTATAGCCTTCAAAGTTAGCAACTTTTTAGTTACACTTATATATTAACCGAACAGTGTTTTAATTATTTCCGATATCTAAAAATTTAGCTATAAGAAAAATAATACAAAAACAAACAATTTTAAACCAAAATTATACAATTGTAAAAATACATAATTACGTACAAACTTTCTGTAAATTAAAAAGAATCTCGTGCTTGATAATTGATATATGCTTATAAGTTCGAATTTTTTTAAAACAAAATTTACTACCTAACTTAATACAATTATAATTCTGAAAACTTAATGAATTATAAAAACACAAAAGATAATACGTAAAACAAAAATTTAGAACCATTATTAATAAAAATATGAACTACTATATGATTTTCACGAATATAAAAAGACTCTCTTTTCTTTTTTCATTTACTTCATTTTTATTTTTACTACTTAAGATTAGCAAAAAAATTTACTAAACAATTCAAAATAGATTAATTCCACAAAACTGACTGGCAAAATTGTATTTTGAAACATTATACTTCATATGTTTCATATCAAGTGTTGTTTTAAATTTCTACACACAGATTAACAAATCATTTAATTTTGCATATTTTTAATATAAAAACATCATTGTTCATATACCTACTCATATTTCAATCAATAAAAAATAAATAGGAGAATAAAATTAATAAATTCTGCACTGAAATACTAAAACGATATTTATTTTGCAACGAGACATTTTCTCCACAACGACACTTAATATGAAACAGATGGAGTATATTAATGAAAAAATAGTGTAATACAATTATAAAGTACATAAATCAGATTTTTAAAAATAATCTGTTATAAATTTATTATATAAACTAAAGTTTAACAGGTTAAATAAATCCCGGGCAGACGCTTTTGATACTTATATAGTTTGCAAAATTAACCACAAGTGTGATATTGTACTACTATATATTGGGCTCACTATAGCAATTATTGTTTCAAGTCGACAAAATGATTAATATTTGACTATATAATTAGTTAATCTTCGTTATGAAATCTATATTTTAAGCGGTGGTTAGTACAAAATTTTTGTCACCTGATTTGACGGTGTAGTTTTTGATTTTCAATGTTTTTAACTTTTAAGTACTCTACATTCCAAATAGAGGAAAAGCTGTTTTAGACAGTTATATTTCACTGTGATGTTGGAAGAGTTTTATGTGGTGTCATTCGTAATTTCGTATTATACAAGGGACAATATACCGATTGTTAAAATGTTGACCAAAAACAAATTATCATTTTATGGAGGTGGGAACAAAAGTACTAGACAGCACATACGGTTAAATAAAATACGATACATTATAATAATTTTAATATGGAAAATATGTTTATCTAGTGGCCTAATCTTCCTAAGTACGGAATGGATCAAAACTCTATAATAAATTTAGAAAAGAAAAGACTAACTGGAACAGAAAAAATATATATTCACTACGCATTTGCACTCTTATGTTTAAATCTTACTTATGCATTTTCTTAATTTTTACGAAGATCCCATTTTCGTTATAATATTTCTATCAAAACATAACGAAAAATAATCTAAACAGTTGTATATTTTTATGAAAATATTAATAAATTTTAAGTATTTTTCTAGTCAATTAAAAGAAACTAGGTGTTTTCCTGCACCATGTGCAAAATAAAATTTAAAAATTTAAATTTATTTTAAAATACAAATTTTTGTTAATTTTTGTTTTTTTTAGTTTTTGATTTTGTTATTTGCTTACAATATATAATAAAAATTTAAGATTAAAAAAATATTTTTATTAAATGTATGTTTAGTAATATATTTGTATATATTTAAAATTACAATTTTTGAAATATTCTTTAATTTATTTATTTTTAAATAGATTAAATCAAATTTTGTAAATGTAAGAGGAATTTTTGTTAAGTGTATAATTATCAAAACATAAAACTAAAATAATTTTTTAAAAAATTTATGGATATTAAAAATAAACTAATAGTATTGGGATTAGAAAATTACATTTAAAACTGTATAATTTTGGAGAATTGTTTTACTAATAATAATTATAAAAATAATTAAATTTTGAAAATTCCAAATATAATATTTCTATTTATAACATTATATAATTTATTACTATATTAATGATGATCTATGAGTTATCACCATATTTTAAAAATTTACTAAAAATACAAATCAACAATAAACGTAAATGTCCATGTCATTATTTAAAAATTTATTATTTTTTTTTAAAAAATTGCATAGTATTTTGAAGAATTGTTTTTGTAATAAAAATTATATACTTATAAAATATAACTAAATATATTTCGAAATTTTAATTATTATTATAATTCTATTTAATTATTATTTATTGTTATATTAATTATTAATTATGATATATAAGTTATTACCATATTTTAAAAACTTACCTTAAATATAAATAAATATTAAATGTAAATATGTTATAATGATTTATAAGTTATTATCATATTTTTAAAAAATTATCTTAAATATAAATCAACACTAAATGTAAATATGTCATAATTTACTTCTCAAAATCACTTTTCAAATATAGACTATGAAATCTTATTAAGGGATTAGATGCGTGAAAGAATTGCATTGTCTTTAGTCTTCATTCGTACCCTTAAGACTAGCCCGGGGGACCATTGATCCTCGAGTTAGGCCCGTAAACAGTTGTATATTACTGTAATTTTTTAATTACTTATCTTTAATAATAGTTGTATTTAGCACAACCAAAAAAATGTTCTCGAATCATGGATCATAGACTTAAAGAACCATGTGTGAAATATAAAGTCTAAACAAGATTTTTTTTTTTGTTTGCGGCAAGTCTTTTCTAAATGTGTATCAACCGTAAAAAGAAATGTATATTGATATCAGTGGAATCTATTTTTTCTTGTCATCGATTTTACAGAGTACTCTGTAAATCAAACCGGTAATCCTGCATCCACATGTATAATAAAGGTCGGTTGCTTCTTAGCATATCCTGCGAGACTATCGATTTTTAGATTCTTCGTGCGAGAGACGTAAATAATATCTGAACTGTAAAAACTTCTTTTCAAAGTCTCGATATCTGCTAAATAAGTTACAAAACATGTCATTCTTCTGGTTCTGAAACCATCTTCACCAATTGAGAACAATCTGTCGCAAATGTAACCATGTATTGCCTCAGATTCCGCATACACTCCATAGCCCAAAGTAAAGCTTCAATCTTTGAGTGGAGAAGAGATAAAGAACCCTGACGTTCCGTACTTCCATAAGTCCATCGAGTCCCTCAAAGGTACTATACCATCTTTGCCCTTAGAAATTTTCTTTGTCTTTCTAGGATCTATCAATAAAATACCACCGTTCTGGAATGGACGGTAAATCCGAATGATGTAGACCTATTACTGATGTAGGGATAATTTCTGCCTCCTTCCAAAGCCTTGATTCTGTTCCCGCTAGTTTTAGGATATTCATAGGTTCAATATCCAATTTGCTAAAAATCTTGTTATTCCTTCCTTTCCAAATATATCATAAGATACATGCAAACTGATGATCCTCTAATTCCGGAAGAACTCTCCAAAATAAATAGTCCGTATTAGTAAAAATAGATTCAGCGGGAAAAATGGTTTGATTAGATATAATCTGGGATAGTGCCCAAACTTAACGCACTGGAGGACATTCAAAAATACATGATTAATTGATTCCTCCGGAACACCACACTTATCACAATATAAATCTCCTGATAATCCTCGTGAGTGTAAATTCTTCCTCACTGAAATACATCCTGACACTATTTGCCATAAAAAGTGTTTAATCTTTGGTGGACAGCGGATTTTCCAGCAATGCGCCTTAAGAAAATCAACCGTAGGACCAAAAACTGGTAAATTTTTGCCCTTGTCCGGAAATACCCGTTCCACTTGATACCCAGATTTAACCGAGTGTTTTCTAATTCTGAGTAAAATGCCATCCATCCCTATCTATGCTATGAAACCTACCCAATGGTATGCTTTCAATAATACTGACATCATTGGAATCCACCAAAGTCTTAATTGCTTATGAGTTCCAGATACACAGTTCTGGATCAATAAGTTGATCTACCGTGAAATTGGGGTGACTGAGAACATGATTTTTATTTGCTGGTGTCGGGCGAATATATCAGTGGAATCTAATTAATAAGTTTTTTATGTCTTCTACTTATATAAGGTTGAACTTTATTACACTAGATATTACTTCCAAGTTACTTCTCAGGTACATTTATATAGTAAAACATGAATTTTTATTTTTAAAAGAGAGAAAATAAAACCATAATTTGATATTTTTCATACACTATTTGAAAGATGAAACTTTTTTTAATAAAAAGCATTTCTTCGATCAACATTCTACAATTTATTTCTATTAAAGTATAATGTTAGACCTAGGCCAACTCTTAAAAAAAGGATCAGTCTTCCAGATAGACATATTAAAATAATCTCCA
Source organism: Raphanus sativus (assembly GCF_000801105.2). Lineage (NCBI taxonomy): Eukaryota > Viridiplantae > Streptophyta > Magnoliopsida > Brassicales > Brassicaceae > Raphanus > Raphanus sativus. The sequence continues at coordinate 74,082 of NW_026615346.1, read as the reverse complement.
TGTAGATCACAAATTTTGATTTATCAAACGAATGTTTTATGGATCGTTAATAAGTCTAGTTTATGGTTTATGACTGAGTTTTACGGATTAAACTTTTTAGAAAAATAAAACTTTGTAAAATGTTTTTTTTTATAAAGTTAGTTTGAAGTTTTATCAAAATTTTTTGTAAAGTTTTATTTTTATTTTAATAAAGTTTAAATTTTTTATTTAATTAAAGTTTTATTAAATCGTTTTAAACTTTTTTATAAAAATAAAACTTTGTAAAATGTTTTTAATAAGTTTATTTAACGTTTTTATTAAAAAATTGTAAATTATTTTTATTTTTACAAAGTTTAATTTTGTTAAATAAAATATTTTTTTTATTTTTAATAAAATTAAACTTTGTAAAAATAAAAATAATTTACAAATTTTTTAATAAAAACGTTAAATAAAAACTTCTTTAAACCGTTAAATTAAAAAAAAATTATTTTCCCTTATTAAACCTTTTAATTAAATTTTAAAAATTCTTTAGCTTAATGTGTTTAATAAAAACTTTAAACAAAATTTATAAAATTTGTAAACTTTATAAAAATAAAATTTTACAAAAAGTTTTTGATAAAAAGTTTAAACAAACTTTATAAAAATACATTTTATAATTTTTTTATTTTTACTAAAAATTTTGATAAAATTAAAAAGTTTACAAACATTTTAAACCTTTTATAAAAATAAAACTGTAAACTGTTTTTTATTAGGTTGATTTAACGTTTTTTATTTAAAAAAATTTAAATTATTTTATTTTTATTTTATTAATTTTTATAAAGTTTATTTTTTATTAAAAATTTAAAAGTTTTTATTTTATTTTCCCTTTTTAAACGTTTTTAATTATTATTTTTAAAAATTCTATTAATTTATTGTGTTTAATTAGATTAATCAAGGGTTAGTTTTGGGATTATAAAAAAAATTATACTAAAAGGACAATTAAATGTTGGTTTTATACTATACGGACAACTATACTGAATTTTCGTTCCGTTTTGACAAATTTCCCTTGTTTTTTTTAGAAATAGATGTTTTTGACTTTTGCAGAATAATTCTAAGAATGTAAACTTGATATATTCTCAAGAGTAGAAATATATTTGCAGATTCACAAACAAAATATGTTGTGATTAGAGGCAGAATTGTTTTTCAAAATATTTGTTTTAATGTACAAAAATTCTGTGGATTTTTGACCAAAAAAAAAGATTGTATTGATGGATGAAATTGCAAATATGTAATTGTAAAAAGTATGGTGAATCGCATAATGATGATACTCGTTCAAAATTCTATAATTTACTCAAAGCCGGTCTTTGTTTTGTTGAAGCTACAAGCCAAAAAAAAAACTATTGCGGGCTAGTTTTGAACAATTTATTTTTTATAGAAAATAGAAATATTTGACCATTAGACTAGTTATTTTTGCAGATTTTATGGTTGATATTATAAATAATAATATGAAGGTCGGAAATCCATGCTTCATTGACTTCTAGCCAATGCCGGCTATGGGTTTACTAACCAGATTGGTTGTCCAAAAACATATCAATAATTAACCATTGTGGGGAACTAATCTAAAAGTTGAATAGGAGGAAGACAAGAAGATTTAAGATGAAGGTCGGAAGCCCTGCTTTATTAACTTCTAGCCTAGGCCGATTCTGGATTTACTAATCATATCAATAACAATTGTGGGAACCAATCTAAAAATTGAATAGGAGGAAGACAAGAGGATCTGATAAGACTGAGATATCTTACTATTTATCGTCAGTCGTCTCTCGAACCAATTCAGTAGCTTGGTTCAATGTACCAATGCCATTAATAATTTCAGTTTAAAATATTCAATTTTAAATTTTGAGTTAGTGGATGTGTTTTTCACTACCATCAGTTTATCTGACGTTATTATTTAATAGACAATAAAAACGATTCATCATGAATAGCATCTAAAAGGAAATTTGAAACCTGACCCAATTAAAAAAGAACAAAACTTTTAAAATACCTTTGTCTGAGCTTTGTGTAATCACATTATGTCATCCTGTAACTTTTTGGTGTTTAACTCAATAATTAAAAACCAAGGTGGTCAAGTCGATAAACTATCGAGATCAATTGTAAGTCCAATCAAATATTTTCAGAAAATTTGTCTAGCTTCTCAAACTTGGCTAACTGACTTATTCGTTTTTTACTTTGTTTTCTATTTTCTTAATTCGCTTTCCTTGAAATAGTATCCTCATTTTCTTTTCTATATTTTTTTTCCCTCCGAAAAAAAGGCGTTCACGAAATATATGCTTTCTATCAGTATGAATTAAGATTTAATTGGTGGTACTAATTCCCAACCATCACAATGAGAATGATCATGTGAAATTCTATCCATAGAGTTGTTTTTTTTTTCAATTTGAGAGCAAATAGTTATTTTCTTACTTTTTAATATGTGAAATATTTATGCAGATTCGGTTTTTGAAATATGTTTATTAAAATGAATACTGTTCATCTGCACTAGTAATTCGGATTTTTTTTTTTTGAAAGCTAAAAAGGTCTTCATAGGTCCAAACCTAAATCCCTGATTGCATTTCCAAACTCAAAAATAATCTACTTCTCCAAAAAAGTTCTCGACAGTTCAGATATAATTAAAACTAGATCTTGACCCGCGATTTGGAAGCGCGGAATATTTTACGATGAAAAATTTCACTAATAACTTAACAAATATTTTGTTAACTTTTAAAGAGTGTGTATTTAAAATATTTTTGCATTTAAATCAGTGTTTTTAAATTCAACCCAATTGTGATTATACTGGTTAATCCGGAGATCTAACAATTCAATTTAGTTTTTTAAAATATTCATATTAAAAAGTCACTAAAACCCGAGACTAACCGATTGAACTGATGGATGACCGATATGTAATATAATTTGATTGAAATTGTAATAGTTTCATAATTTGTAATCTTATAATCCAACTTCAAAGTTTATTATTTTGTAATTTATGAAATTATGACGTTTTTACAAAATTTTAAAGAGAAAATGATGGATATAAAATAACTAAGATTAATTATTGTATTGTTTGGGAACGTTGATAGTAGTATATAAAATATATTGTTTGGAAACATTGATAGTAGTATAAAGAAATAAGTATATTGTTTGGAAACATGGATAGTACTATAAAGAAAGGAACATTAGTGATTTAATGTAGGTTTAACTATAAAATATAAATGTGTATTTAATTTAAAAACTTACAAAATAAATGTTAGGTCCAACAGAATGTTTCTGTTTTAATAAGATAGATGGCTTTTATGACTTGGTGATTGTAGGTTGTAATAAGTAAGCAACCGTTGCACCCAAAAAAAAAAAAGTAAGCAACCGATTTTTTTCAAATGTTGAATAGCGTTATTTGAGTGAATCGAACAATGGCTTTAACATACTGTGTAAACTAAAACATAAGCTTCTACAGTTTTAGTTTTCGAAAGTGATTTTAACTCGAACAAATATTCACCAAAAACAAATTAGGTCTCTTCAATATACAAACAAAGGTTGAATTCATCAAATTAATAGAAAGAGGAAAAGTTAGGTCTGACAAAAGAATTCATTGGACAAAATAGTCACACACATACGACTTTTTCGCCGGCTGTGTTACATACGCGCCACCTTTGGAAAGCCGGTTTAAATTGAAGACCCCAGTCTGTTTGCAGATTTGACCCACCAGGTGTGCTCTCCTATCCAATTACTATAGAACACGTGTCTGAAAACCTCTAAAAATCTCTTAACAAAGAATGGACACAAAACAAACAAAAAAAGTTAAGAAAGTGAAAGAAAAAACCACAATCTCCGCTGGTTTGGAACCCTTTCTCTCACTTCTCTCGTTCGACCTTTCTTCCCTCTCCATCTCTTTATATACTGACTGTGTAGCCATTAGAGTCTATTCAAAAAAGAAGAAGAAATACTCATCCAATAGCGAGATCTCTGAAAATCGAAAGACGATTGAATTTAGGGTTCTTTCGTGAAAATCATTAGGGTTTGGAGAGATCTGTGAGAATGGGGAGGGAGAATAAGAGGTTTGCACAGAAAATCCAAGTGGTTTATTGAATTAAGTTGTAAAAAGATAGAGAAGGAGGTGATTGTAGAAATGCAACAGAGAAAAACTGACAGAAGAGAGTGAGCACATGCAGGCACTGTTATGTCTCTATAACTTTGCGTGTGCGTGCTCACGGCTCTTTCTGTCAGTTGCCTGACTTCTCGCTTTCTCTCTCTTTCTTCTCTCTCAAATTTGTTGAACCTCCTATCATCTACATACCAGTTACCTTCTTATCATCTTTTTTGTTGTGCACTTGGCTGGTCATGTGGATAAGACTGATGCCCCCTTTCATTATCATTTCGTTATGTGTAGAAATTATATGTCTTTTCCTATTTCTTTTTGTATTGGTGTTGAAATGGGTGCTTGCTTACGCTTAGGAATGTTTGTTCTTAAGCAAGTTTGGTTGAGAAAAGCTCAGATTTTTATATTTGGGTTTATCATAGAGATAAAACTTTAAGTGTGCTATATATTATGTTTGTTTTCTTTTAGTGGATCTAGGAAATGCGCGAGTTTTGATGATCATGAACCCCCACCGGTACACATTCTTCTCAAAGATTAATTAACTGTTTATTGATTGTCTTTTTTTCTTTAATTATTGGGATGTAATCTGTGTTTTTTCCTTTTTGGTTTGTTAAAGTTTCTGCATGTTGAAATTCTCTAATGATGCAACTGTTTTTCTCCTTACATTTTACTTTTCAGTTTTTAGAAGCCAGATGTGGCTTTCAGGTTTCACCAAGAGCCATAAATGATGGAATAGTGATCTCTTTTCAGTTCTATTTCATGTGTAGACACTAGTTCTGTGCCGTTTCAATGGGAGTGGGAACTTTTCTAATGAGTAAGTCGGTCAGGAAACACTGAATCTAGCTGTTTGCTCTTAAAATGTCTTTTCTCTATAATTTCCTTTTTGGTGTTAGGTTTGTACGGATTAATACTTTTATTAATTAGTGTATTGAAGTCCATCTTGGAATGTGATCCAGCAGTAGGTGAAGGAGATTCGCTTAAATTGACTACTCTGCAAGTTGAGATCAAATATAAGAAGGTTGAACCCTATACCTAAAGCTTTTCTATTATATATCTTTTGTTATTCAAAGTTTTCTTCACTTTTGCTTCTAATTTGCTAGGAATTCGATTTATTAGCTTGGTTTTCGGTTTTTTCCAAGCCAAAATGTTGTTTTCTATTGAAATTGCTATTTTATATGGTATAAAAAGAAGTTATATGTTATTCTATACTGAAACAAATTGTTAATGCGTCAACTTGAAATCGATAGTTGAAGTCGTGAAATAGAAAATTGTGGAGATGACGACAATGTTAAAGCTATGTTTTTATCTTCTGAAATGATTGATCTTACGTTGCTTGATTGACTATGTCTCATCAAATTTTAATGCTCGCTGGTTTGATCTTTAGCTTTGTTGTGCAAGATTGTTCTGGATGGGAAACGTTTCTTTTGTCATCTATATGCATGGTTTTGCAATTATTTTGTCTAGCTATAGTTACGAATGCAATATAGTAATGGGTTTAAGCAGCAGTGGTGTGTTTTGTTTCCATGAATATATGTAACCGGGTTTATTGTAATCATATTCACAATTCTTATTAAAAGATCTTGTGTTGTGTGATGAAATATAATTGTAAATCTGGTTAATAACCTATTCTAGTGTCTTAAGTGCTTCCCCTTGAGATCAGTAAATGTAGTTCAAAACCGATAACGAGTGGCTAGGCATAGCTTTTCCCTGTACATCAAGTGTTATCTCCAGTTTCTTTTCCTGAGCCTGGGTAGTCATGCATATATAATATGATCTATATATAAGGCAGACGTTAGAAATTCATATACTTGTGTTGGTTTAGGCTATTGTGTTAACCGTGTTTTTTCTGCTGATCTTCATTGGCTTATATTCAGTTATTTTTTCTTGAAGTAATTCAATCAGTGAGTTCAAATAATCTTTAAACGTCAGGTTCTGTGAATAGGATAAAGACATGATTCTGTTCGGGAACCATCTAAATGTATCTTGTTTCGATTTAGAGTATCATGTTTTCATAGCGAGGGATTGAAATGTAGAGGCGGAATTAATCAACCATCTGATTTCGAAGGCTACGTTGTTCTCCTTTTGTTGCATCACCAACTAAGCTATAGATTCTGATTAATTCTTTGTTGCATATCCGCATATGATATAAGTATAGAGAACAACTCTGAGGTATTAGTGGACTTCTTCTCTGCACCTTTTTTTGTTAGGAACTTGGTTCATGTCGAATGTGTCAATCGAAAAGTGTGTGTCATGCTCTTCAAAATTGTTGTCTCCTGTTTGCTTCAGAAGCACATTAACAAATTGGAAAGAATACGGATGTTAAATTGAACTCTGCTAACAATCGTCTATGATGAACTCAGTTAAATCATCTTTTATGGTGACTTAAATAGCCCGTAATAGATTAGTTAGCAACTGGTCTAATGTATTGCTACCTTGTTTAATTTGGATTTACCATCTGACTAGAGTCGTACAGGATTGAGGAAAAGTAGATTATTCGTCTTATCATAGTTTTTTCGTGGTATTTTGTTTTGCCCTAGGTCCACAAAGCTAAACCATTTCTTTTGTTTGCTCTAATAGTCTAATTCATTCCTTGAAATAACAGATTCAAAGGGGTAGCTAAACTGTTATCTTAAATATGTTCTTGTGTGAGCTAAGTTTTGTTTGCATATTAATGCTTAGATTTATCGTCTTTTACATATAACAAGATATGTGTCGTCTTTTCTTAGATTATGGTGTAAAGATGATACCCTGAATTCTATCAATAAGAGTGCTTCATCAGCGGTCCAATTTTCAGAAACAGCTAAAGGTTCGATCCTGCTCATGTTCACAGCAACATGTGTGAGTTTATTATGATTATTTGGTAATGTTATTGTTTGTTTTTCCCTTTTCCCGAAAGTTACTCTTATAGAGAATTGTGGATTTGTGAATTTCTTTTACGGATCTTTTAATCGAGAGATTAGTTGTTGAACTGATCAAATAACAATCAAACTAGATGGTGAATCTGTATGCTGGCTTAAAAGAACGGATTCATCTTAAACCGGGTAGATACAATGCGGAGTAGTCGACCCATATTTAGGCTACTTGGCCAATTTTTTGGATTATATGTTTTGATTGTGTTGCTTGTAATATCTGCACCAACTAAAGGTAATTGACAAAGTGAATGATAAACTTCTTTGAGGGTTTTGTTTAATAAGATCAACAAAGTGAAAAAAAAACTTCTTGGAGGCCGGAGTAATTTAATTTTGACTCTTGTTACAATCAAACTGTAATATCAAATCAATATTGTTGTTAGAAAATCACAAAGGAATGTGTGTAGTGTGGAGTTAGTAGCCACCCACTCATTAGATCAAACTGTGTCCCACACTTCTTTTCTTTTAAGCCTAATACTTCCAAACTTCGCCGTGATATTCCTTTTCTCATTTGCTTTTAGCTCAATTTTTTTTTCTGAAACACGAAGTCAATGGTCATGCATCATAATATAAAGAGATAAGATTTTGTTATCAGACTAATTTGTTTTACAGAATACAATAACTAGCTGAGTCTTAGGTTACTCTATAAATATATACTACTTTTCAAACTTGTGGTCCGATTTTCGAGCTATTTTGGCCTAAATGATTATCATTGACATTTTGCTAGATGGAATCAGTTTTTTTTTTAGTGCGAAAGACATACCAATGCAATATAGGACTATACTACGTATCCACATGATTTCCTTTCAGTTTGATTATACTTCATAGATCATTCCACTGGATTAGATGGTATGTAAGTTTATAAACCAAAAACCATTGCAGATATTAGATTAATACAAAATAACATTGATAGTGGTCTGTAGTAGGTAAAAGACAGAAACAAAGTGAACGCAAATACGGTGTTGTATTCCAAGACGCAACCCTTATTCTCTCTAGACTTAGACCAAAACCACCAACCCCACTTTTCATTGACTCTGTTTCCCACTCAGCCTAACTCCCGAAAAAAGGAAAGTTAGATTCAAACTGCCGTTATCACGGCGTGGAAACTGATGAAGCGTCTTTAACGGTAATCACCGAGGCACCTTTAACGTCAACGGCTGGTGTAGTAGCTGTGTTAGGAGACAAAAGAACGCCGGCTTCTTTAACGGCTGAGACCAGAGGATTACGAGAAGGACAAGTAGCGGTTGAGATGGTGGTGGCTAAGGATATGGGCATGAGGCATAGACCTTTGCCTTGTAGGTACTGCATGGCCGATCCCATGTCCTCTTCCATTAGCTTGGCCACTTGGTGCTCCGTCATTTTCGCCGCCGTCTGATTCTCGCCGGAAGTGTTTTCCTGGGACCCACCGGCATCCTGAAAAGTTAATAAAGTGAAATTTATATTTCTTGGCAGTAGAAAAAAGCATGAAAAGCAAAACCCTAAAGCTATGATGTCAAAATCGAAGGTTTATAGGTGAAAAATCAGCACGCGTGCTTCGCATTTTTTTGAGTTTGTTGTTTTGTTTTTTACTCTTTTTGGAAAACTTTTATTTGTGTTAGAACTTAGAAAGTCGAAACCAAAGCTACTTTTAACTTTGTCTTCTTCTTTAAACCAAAACAAGAACCTCCATCATAATCAGTCATAATATAAAAATCTATTTCTGGTAGCTGTAACATAAATGATTAAATCTCATTCTATGTTTCTATTGATTTCGTCATCTTCGTCACATGTAACGAAAATGATACGAACGTGCGAATAATAAAATGCCCTTTAAATGATAACTCACCATAAGAAGAACAAAAAATACTAGGATTTGACTTAAATGAAAACCTAATTATATCTAGTCTGTGATTCTTTTTTCTAATCAACATTAGTGTATGATTAGAACTAAAAATAAATAAAAAAAATAGTTGAATTACCTCAGAGATTTGAGAAGAAACAGAAGCAGCACCTCCCAGTCTACTCATGCTTAGTACCTACATATATACATTTTTTTAAAAAAAGGTTATACTAAGTTCACCGTTCTACATCTTAACTATACATATACAAACATATGAGAAATTACAAGTAATAATCACCCGAAAGATAAATAATTACAAAAGTAGGGAGAGGGAGCATAAGGAATTTTAGTTGCAGAGGGCCATACTCGATTACATATTGTAATGTCAAACTTAGCAATAACGAAGCTTCCATTATTATGTAAACAACAAAATTATTACGTTTGTTTTTAATTTTTCTGAGAGAGACAGAGAGATTCACCTTGACTTGGAGCTGTAAGAACTTGACATAATCGATAATCTCATCGAGCATTGATGCTTTGTCTGTCTGTTAAATATTTTTTTAACAATAGAAAAAAACTTGTTAGCTAGAGATCCTCTCTGTTTATTACTACTTGTTATTTTAATCTAAAACTAGTAAAATAGTTAATCAGTGTTTAATCATTTGATTGTATAAAAGTCCAAAGCTCTATGTAATATATTTACTAGCATTTGTGGTCCAAGTTATGAACTCCAAGACTAAAACACATCATCAATGTGATTCATATGATTAACACATTATTCAATTTATGATATATATTAAAGAAATGTATACACCAACTCGATTGGAATCCCTTATTAGTTAAACTTTACTAACCATGGACATAAAGGAATGATTAAAATCAAATCATGTATGCAATTTACCTTGTTGCCATTAGGGACAAGTTCTTGAAGAGATTTCATCCTTTCAGCTATTCTCTCTCTTCGTAACTGGTCCATAGTTTCAAAATATTTCAAATAATTACCCCAAACATATAACATTGCACAGTTTGCTACATACAGTTTTCTTGGTAACTGAACACGAATAATGAGGGAAAATAGAAAAAAAAAAAACGAACCCGTTCGGCGATACTGTGAGGATCAGTGGCTTGACCTCTTCTAGCTCGGACTTTAGGCTTAGTCTGAGGCGTCGCCCCCGTACCACCGGTGGTGGTTGACGCCGTCGCCTGCGACTGAGTTGGCGTGTGACTTTGTTTCATAACTCCTCCCCCCGATCCCTGAGGGAAGTGGAAAGGAAGCGATCCAGCGGAGAAGCCACTATAGAGGGCGTTAACATCAACGGCGTCGTTTGGATTGTGGTGAGACAAAGGAATCATCGTGATCTGGTTTCTTGAATCAACGTCGTGATGGTGAAAGCTAGTCACGGCGGTTTCGGAGGTGGGGGGAGGAGCGTCGTCTTCGAGCACGGAGGAAGGCCAAGGAGCGGAGGAGAAGAAGTTTTGGAGGAAGTCATCGTGGTCGAACGTTGCAGGAGACTGGAGATGATGGGGAGAAGAAGAAGAAGAGGAAGGAGTTAGAAGAGATGAGTTCATGTCTCTGTGCTTCTTCTTCTTCAACAATGTTCCGATTTGAGTGAGGGTTTGTTGAACATGTAGAGGTGGTTTACGGCTTTTATGGTGTGTTTAAGGAGGGATAAGGATGTTAATATTTGAAGTTTGTAGGGTCATAAGAGTCAAAACATACGCTAACATTTTTTGTTATATCATCTTCAAGATAATAAAGCAGAATAACACTTTTGGGAATGACAACTATATTCAAACATATTAAATTCAGACATGTAACATAAATGCGTAAAGTCATATAATCATGTAGCTCTCTGGTTCATCTCGAGATTCTACTGTTTACCAATTGTCGCCAAGATCACAAACATGCTATCCCCATAGATGATACTTGTGTTTTAGAATAAGTATCAACAGAAGATCACACTTCTTATAGTAGATGGTTTTATATATGCATCCAGTGAACCTGTTGTTTTCTATCGACATCGTTAATTTTGAGAAATTCGGGAGCCTCTTAAACAAGAAGGGAACAGTGTATATATATCATCATCCCCACGAGCACCTTCATCATCATATCCTATGATCAAGTATATAAACAAATCCTAAAATATTCGTGTTCTTCCATACAAATGATGTACAGCATGAGAGATGTAACCATTTTGTTTTCATTTCCATTAGCCTAACATTCTATTGTCATTTAAGTGTCCCGTCTATTGTCTTGGAATGTATAAGAGTTATAATCTAGTGTTGATCACAGTCATAATCCATGTACAATAATATTAAGTCGAATATTTTTTACAACTTTTCTTAAGGTTAGTAAACTCCCTCCACTCCATAGATAATTTGGTATGTTTGTACTGTTTTAAAAAAAGGTTTTCTCAAGAAGAACACTGGTATTTTTGTCATTTGTTAATGGAATTAATGAAATTATCAAAAAGTTTGAACAAAAAAATCTTTAGATTTTCATTCCATATAAAATTTTCAAAGAGGACTACATCGAACAAGATTTCATTAAGATTTTAGCTGTATAGTATAATTACAAGCATGCATGATTAAGCACATGGTACATTCTGAGTTTTGCACAAACTCACAAGAGGTAGAGATGGGCTTTAATTTAATACACTTCCCCTTCATTAATTGCAATATTGGTAAGCATTGATGTACTACACAACATATATAAATATATAGATCTACATTCTCATATACACATTATACATTTCGGTTTTCTGCTTAATTAATACTTGTCACATGGATACGAAAAGCAGCTGTTTATGAATGAGCGTCTCGCTAAATGCATATAGACGCTGGGCCCGAACTCTTATTGGGCTAAACGAAAAATTTGCAACATAATTGGGCCAAACGAAAAATTTGCAACATAATTGGGCCTGCTTAGTATGCGAGTGTTTTTAAAAGGAGAGACTTAAAAACGAAAGCAACTGCAAACTTGTCGTGTGACAATTCAAAGGGTACTACTAGTATTATACCACTCATGTTCATCCACGAATCTTTCGTGTACGATGCGATCTCATCTTGTTATATTTAATTTTTTTGTCCCAAATAAGAAAATAATTGTTGGCGATTGAGTCAGCGACATGACATGACATGTTCATCATTTTCTTACAACCACATTTTCTTTTGAATCTCGCCATTTTTTTCAGACAAAGACTATTGTTTGTCTGCGTAAGGGATGAAGCAATCGTCATGGGCCTGCACAATCTTCATCCAATTATCGCTCTGTCTCATCGTCTATGCGTCTCTGCATTTTGGTCACCAATCTTTGTCATCAAGCAACTACGGTGACAATGCCGGAGCTCTAGATCTCCATTTCATCTCCGTCTCCGGTGGATTCAGGCCTCTTCACCGTCAAACTCGTCTTCTCCGATTGGTGTGTGTTCCCAAACTTCTTTCACTGTTGTTCTGTTTTCTGTTGAACCTGTGAATAAATCTCTTTTAGTTATCAAATGCATTGGTTTTAGTATACAAAGTTTGGTTCTTTATATAATATCTAGCCTCTCCAGATTGAAAAATTGAGTCTTTTTTTAGTCGATCACACTTTGTATTGCTAGTTAGGCCTTTACAAGGCAGTTGATTTTAAGGATGTTATGTATGTTTCCTTGGTAGAAGATAAAGAGATTATTGTACTGATGTTGTTTTGCTGTTTTGATATCGATGAAGATGGAGAGAGTTGCGGAAACTTACAAGGCTAAATTTGTGGTGAGGACAAGTGAGCATGGAGAAGGAGATCTACTCCTGCTAAATGTCTGCCTCTCAAAAGCTTAATCTTCTTATTTGCTTCTTTGAACTCTAGTGGATCTCAACAAAAAAGGTTCTTCTGATCATCTCCTTTGTTCAGAGTAATGATGAGTGTGTTGGTGTGTTTTGGCAGGATACTCGAGTCTCCTCTTCACTGAAACTTCCATGGTAATTTTGATCTTGTGGAAACAGATCCTTTCAGCTAACTTAATTCAACAACAAGACTGATCAAGTGCGATGCGAATTTAGGTACACTATGAAGAAAGGATCTGGGAGTTTCAGAGAGCAAATAAGATTGCCTTTTGGTGGATCCTTGGATGTTGTTTTCCTAGACACTGGCTCGTTACAGAAGGTAGAATCAGCTTGTTTTATGTGAATTCATTAGATAAGAGTTTTCTTCTGTTTCATTGTTTCTTTTTTGACTGACATAATAATTCCATCTTCTGACTGCAATTCAAGCAAATGATGAGTGGAGCATTGAATGGGTCGATGATCAGCCAATTAAAAGAACTTACAAAGATTCTAAAAGCAGCAGATGGAGACTGGTAAGTCTGCTACTCTTGCTCATAGACTCTCTTCATCTCTCTCATGAACATGTGGCAATACCGCATCAAAGCTCTTCTGTTGTTAGTTGGCTTACCTAATTTTCTTTATAGATGAAACAACATTCTATAGTCGTTCTTGATACAGGCGCATTGTGGTCGGAGCAGACCCGTTATTCGCCCATACACTAAGTAATGGTCCGGAGGAAGGCAAGAGAGTTGCAAAGACATTTCAACAAATCACCATCAAATATGGAGTGGTAAGACACTGAACATCCCATCGCATTCCCAATAGTTGTTATCTCTCTCTGCATCTAATACGAATGTAATGGACAAATATCTGAGACGATTTAACTTTGATGAATCAAGAACATGTATATAAGCGAAAAGGGCTGTACCATCGGAGCCAACGAAGATAGCTTCACTTGCATTATGGTTCCCAATAAATCAGAGAACCAAGGTTCAACTAATGATAGTAAGAGGTAACAACATCTCTTATGACATTATTAATCATTTAAACATGTGGACAGCTCAATCTCAATATCTCTGATACAAATGTATAACTGCCAGGGAAGTGGAAGATGGGTTTCTTCTTCACAGAGTTAGCTTCTCAGAGTTTGTAAGTACTTTTTTTTTCTCTTGTTATGATATGTCTTCTTCACAAAAAAGTGCAATAATTTGTTTATCATAAAACACAGGTTACTTATACTATCAACTTATCAGGACAAGTCATAGACACAAGAATCATTAAGCAGAAGGGCAAAGAGTCCATCTAAGTTTTTTTTCATACTCTTATGTGTCTTTTACCCTCTCCATTGTTGTAAACTCTGTAAAGCACCAGCATTCTTTATTCTTCCTCTAGTGACCGGAATACCCTTTCACCGTTCAGAGTCTCAGGTCAATAGTCTGAGGGTGAAACTGGAAATTGCAAGCTAGAAAAAGTAGTATAAAAGGAGTGACCGTTAGGGTTTTTGCAGACTCATTAGTTTAAGTATGAGGTTCTGCTCCTGGAGGGTCTCGACATGGCGGCTGTATGTGGCCTCGCCGTCGTTTTCCTCCGGTGGAAGCGGACGCCGATGATTTCAAATCTTTCTTGATGAGCCACTTTTACAAGTGGTGGATGAATCATTTAAAATAATATTCTCCATGGCCATCACCACTACTCTGTCTTCCTCGCTTTCACATCATTCCTTCCTTGGATTCTTTTTCTTTTTCTTTTTTTTTTTATATAAGGTTTCACTCTTCTTCTTCTTCTTCTTGGGAGACTATGATGATTCTTTAAGAAGTCAATAGACCAGACTGTGTGGTGGTAACACTCTTTTACATGGCGGGGCTATAATAGCAGCCATTGCGGAAGAGTTTTACCCTCTAATATGTCTGAGAAAAGGCGAATCTGAGTCCTCCTCTGTCACATGCAAAGAGCTTTTTTTTTTTAATTTATTATAATGTTTTATCATCTCATCTTGGTTACAGTACCACAAACAAAATGGAGTTAGCTATTATCTTCAAGAGATCATATTCAGCTATTATATTTCCAAATAGCGTTTTCTTCTATATCTATCATAGAAAATTACATGAATGTGAAGCAATGTGCATATGCATGTGTTTTAGAACAATGTTGCCAACCGAGGGTTTCAGATTCTAACTCAAAAGAGACAATTAAAAAACGTCATAGACAGGAAATAAGGAGCTTGATCATCTTTGTAGCTAATTTAACAACTGTGAAAGCTCTCACAGCATTATTGGTTGCTTAAAACGTTAACTGTGGGCCTAAATCCTTTTGTTCTCAACTGAGAGAATGAATGAAACAAGAGATTAAAGAACTTAATTTTGAGAAAAGTTTTTGGTGTCAGATGCAATTATAGTTTTTGTTACAGCGCAACTCACTGATATGAGTGGAACTCTGTTTTGATCAATAATCTGACTCTGTGGGGAGTTAATTCTTTATTCAAATTATGCCAGATTGACTTTTATTGTATTTATTACCGATTGTGTTCTGTTTTAAAAATTATTGTCGGTGTGTGAGAACTTGGCCGGTTACTACTTTATTTTCAGTCTAAATTAAGACAAAGAAAACGCTCTGTCGGTTTCTAACTTGGTAACTCTCAGTTGGTTTCTAGTTTGGTAATGAAATAGCTTAGAGCCATGCGATTCTTAAATGTACATCCTGGAAAATCTAGTTGTAGTCTTATTCTCAAGTGTGTATGCAAAATCTGAAATGTGGATGTGTTGTTCTTTCTGGTATCATATTCTCAGTGACATTCTCAGTTAAAGGATCAAAAGATCATTCTCTGGATACTATTGTTCTTAGCAGTCACATGCAACAACTCAGTTTTCAAAACTGTGTATAACTGGATCTTATAAAGAACAAATAGATTGGCAGATTATTGTATGTCAAGGTGTTTGTGCTGATGGGAGTCAGTTCTGTCTGGATCATACGCCCAGGCTACTTTGGCAGGTTAGTTTCATCTCTTTTCTTTTCAAGATAAAATACTTCAAGCTCAGAGTCTGTTGTTTTATTTTTGCAGAGAATAGAACTGGTGTTGAAGAGATTTGGTAACAACATTATATTCTCAAATGGAATGCAGGATCCATGTCTTTATTTTTTTTTTTCTCTTTTCTCTAGTAAGAGTTGATGTTGAAGGCTTTTCCAGTGTCTGGAAGAAGAGCATATAGAGAGATTTGGTAGCAACATTACACACGTCTGTTAGAAACAAGAGATTTAAACATTGTTTATGAAAACGCAGGAGCTCACCATACAGATCTCATAGCTGCTACACAAGACGATTCTGAGTGGCTGAAACAACAGAGGAGGCAAGAAATTGCTATTATAGAGAAATAGATCAGCGAGTATTACAGTGCTATGGGACAAGATAAGGGAAAAGGATCGTTCATTTGTCGGATTGTCGTGTGTCTCAGTGTTGTGATGAGTAAAAACTAAAAGCTACTAATATCCAGTAATAAATGACTTTACTTCGAATTTGGATTTTGATTACCAACAAAAGCTACAATAAAGGGTAATTTTGTAACTAACGGAAGTATAGTCCCTTTTGTTAAGATTATAGAATTCAAAGGGGTAAAACAATAAATTAGTAAGTAAAAGTATAGCGCCTTTTTCAGAAAGATTATAGAATTCAAAAGGTCAAACCGTAAATTCGTAAACAAAACAGTTACAGTGATACCGTGAGAAGCGCACCACCGACATCTGGACCGGACCTACTGAAACGCTGTCGTTTAGCTGCTTTCCCTCTCTAGTTTTAGTTTCTTCCTCTTCGCGTTTGGCCCATATTCACACTCATCAGCTCTGTTTCTAAATCTGCTTTCCACACTAATCGCCATCGTTGCTGCACACTTCCACTCTGATATTCGCTCGATTGAGCTTTTTTTTTTGTTGATATGGCGCGTCGGTCTGGAGACTGCATGAGATGTCTGGTGATCTTCGCGGTTGTATCTGCTTTAGTAGTGTGTGGACCTGCTCTTTATTGGAAATTCAACAAGGGTTTCGTTGGATCCACTCGTAAGAGCTCTGTTTGTCCTCCTTGTGTCTGTGATTGCCCGCCTCCTGTCTCTCTCCTCGAGATTGCTCCTGGTATAATTAATGTCTCTCTTTCTCGTTTTTCATTGGATCTGGTTTTGTTTTCTGGTTTAAAGATTCGATCTTTCACTCAAGCTGCTTCTTTTTTAGATTTGATCTTACTTAATCTCAGCTTGTATATGTATTAACAAGTTGATGTTTTTCTTTGTACAGGGCTTGCAAATCTCACTGTTACAGGTTAGATCTCGATTCTGAGCTTGGTTTTGTTTAGCTCCTATGCGTGTGCTGTGTTTCCTTTACTGTTCTGTCAAGTTGTAAACATGGTCTGTGAGTCTAGTTATTTTGAGAACTGAAGTTTTGATGAATTAGTAGCCATTGATTGTCTCAATTGTAGCTTGATTACAGACTTTGTCAGTATAACTCCTATAGGTATCTGTGGTCAGACGCGGACATGTTCCTTATCTTGTTTTTTTAATGTATAGCTATAGCTCTTGTATTCTACTGTCAAGACCTATGTTCCCTCTCTGACATGTATTTATGAACAGATTGTGGAGGTGATGATCCAGAGCTTAAACAAGAAATGGAAAAGCAGTTTGTGGACCTTCTGACCGAGGAGCTGAAGCTGCAAGAAGCAGTTGCTGATGAGCATAGCCGTCATATGAACGTTACCCTCGCAGAAGCTAAAAGAGTTGCGTCTCAGTACCAAAAGGAAGCTGAGAAATGCAACGCCGCCACTGAGATCTGTGAGTCAGCTAGGGAGAGAGCTGAAGCTTTGTTGATCAAGGAGAGGAAGATCACTGCTTTATGGGAGAAGAGAGCTCGCCAATCAGGTTGGGAAGGTGAGTAAAAACTGATTGCCCCCCTTCTCATGTCTACCCCTCAAGTGTTTGTGTCTGAGAAACTGATTTTTTTCCCGCAACTTAGCTCAAGGAAAAGTCCTTATCTTCCACGTTTCTACATATATGTAGTCTTTTGTTTTTGCCTTTGGATCTGAATGTAGCTAAAGAATGGCTTATGGCCTTGTATTGACTTCTATTCAAATATATAATATGTAATTGTTTCACTTCTCTCGTTAGTTAAGAAATCCGTTCTGTATCTAATGTTTCATGTTCAGAAGAGTCTGTGAGTTGATCCGATTGCTTTGCAGCTAGATTTGATGCCTGTCTTTGATATTATGCCTTTAAGCTAAGGTCAAGAGGAATAAGAAACGTTGAAACTGGAGACATTAGTTAGTTAAAAGACTTTTTCACACGTCAAGAAACGTTGAAAGTTTGTAAACAAAGACAAAAGCCGAGAAGAGACAAAAAAGTGGAGATGTCAAACTCAATCAGGTTGACATGATCACGCGGTTTCGTGTTTTCAATATTCTTTCCATTCACAAAAACAGCTGTCTCTTTATTTCTGTTCCTTTAGCGTCGGCCATTAAAGTAGTACTCTGTCTTGCATTATTCTAAATATTCAAAGGGACATGATCCATAAAAGCTTTTAGATCTACCATTAAAAGAAACAGATCTTGGTTCGTACACTCCATGTGGGTTGTAAAATAAAAGATTCATAAAGAAAATGAAAGGATAGCTTTACGACTTTGGTTCTAGATTCAACTAATCTCTGTGCCCTATTATTATTCTGTTGCGTTTCTCTGAAGCTTCCTTACTGTTTAAGACTTGTGCTCTTTTCTCCAACGTTGGGAATTGCATTAAATTCGTGTCTCTCTAGGCACATAGATTGATAACTTATCCTACTTTAAATGGAAAATTCGATGAGGAAGAGAGGACATGGACACAATCAAGATAACTTGTCAGAAGGCTCAGAACCAAAGAGACAGAAGAAGCTTCCAGCTTTGGCAAGGTAAGTCATACTTTACATGTGTTTCATGCATCGTAACTTAGACTGTTTTGGCCGTTATTATTTATGAACTCCTTTGGGACTGATTAACCTTTGGGAGAGATGTTTATTTAAGTATCTTGCTCAGAGATTGTATTATAAAACCAAGAACTGTGTTTACAGTGTCATCGTGGAAGCTGTCAAGGTAGATAGTCTGCAGAGGCTATGCTCGTCTTTGGAACCATTATTCCGCAGAATTGTGAGTTAATATTCTATTCCAAATCTTGTGAAGCGTGTGGGAGTTTTAAACTTGATTATGGTTGTGGTGCAATGGGCAGGTCAGTGAAGAGGTGGAACGTGCCTTATCGAAGTTGGAGAACTCCAAAGCAACTCCAAGGTAGTTTCTCTAGTTATGTTACTATCTCTTTCTTTCGCTTGGAATGGTGTTGGTTCCATGATCTTCACAACAATTTGTGTGTTTTCAGATCTCAAGAACCAAAGAAGATTCAAGGCGTTGATGGAAGAAGAAACCTTCAAATTCGTTTCAGAACACGAATGCCTCCTCATTTATTCACAGGAGGCAAAGTCGAAGGAGAGCAGGGCTCAGCCATTCGCGTGGTTCTTATAGATGCGAACACTGGAAACGTAGTTCAAACAGGAGAAGAATCAATGGCAAAGCTGAATGTTGTCGTGTTAGATGGAGACTTCAGTGATGAAGACGATGTAGATTGGACGAGAGAACATTTTGAGACCTTTGTTGTGAAAGAGCGGGAAGGTAAACGTCCCATCTTGACTGGTCACATGCATGTGGTACTTAAGGAAGGTGTAGGAACTCTAGGAGAACTTACTTTCAACGACAACTCGAGCTGGATTAGGAGCAGAAAGTTTAGGCTTGGTGTTAAGGCTGCATCAGGGTTTCGTATACGTGAAGCTAAGACAGAGCCTTTTGCTGTTAAAGATCATAGAGGAGAACGTGAGTTCCTTAAATACTTTGGATTGAAATGGAGAGAAGCTATTGTTTATCTGAATCTTGGTTCTTTTTTTTTGCAGTATACAAGAAACATTATCCACCAGCTTTACATGATGAAGTCTGGAGATTGGATAGAATAGCGAAAGATGGAGCACTACACAAGAAGCTAGTAAAATCTAACATCATGACTGTTGAAGACTTCCTTCGGATACTTGTGAAGGAACCGCAGAAGCTAAGAAGCGTATGTGCATCCATAAACAAGAAGTTGTTTCTGTCTTGCTTTCTAATCTTGGTGTGTGTGTTTTGCAGTTACTTGGGAGTGGAATGTCAAATAGAATGTGGGAAAACACGGTGGAGCATGCGAAGACTTGCGTATTGGGTGGGAAGCTTTACGTTTATTACACAGAGCAGACACATCATCATAACACAGGAGTTGTCTTCAATCATATATATGAGTTTCGAGGCTTGATTGCTAATGGCCACTTCTTATCTCTTGAATCTCTTAATCATGACCAAAAGGTAAAGACATCTCTCTTGTAAACTTGGCTTCTTATTCCCAGTAAGATCTGAGCTGCCTTTTGCAACTCTTTTAACAGATTTCTGCAGACATTCTGGTGAAGGCTGCTTATGAGAACTGGCACAAAACGGTCGAGTATGACGGTAAGCTGTTGAATTGTTTACCAGAGGCAAAAAGGGCACAGAACCATCAGGAGACTCTGCAGTGTCATCAGAATGTGAATAATAGCTACTCAGCGGTTCCTCAGGAACAGATACAGCATCCGTTTGTGCAACAGCCACGCAATCAGTTAGGAGACTACACATTGATGGAGAGTTCCTCAGTTTCAGGCTCATACAATGGAGACCGTGAAGATGTTTTCACAGAGGAAATTAGGGTGAGGAGTTCAGAGATGCTTGAGACCGATGATATGCAGAAACTGCTCAAGACATTTGGGTTAGCAGGCGGGTTTACTCATGTTGATGAGTCCTATTACGGTTTAAATGATCGGTGTGAAGCTCAGATTGATAAGGGTTATGGGAGAGAACGAGGCAGAGGCTCAGGGAAAGCTGTGGTGGGATGGCTTAAGCTTAAAGCTGCATTGAGATGGGGTATCTTTATACGCAAGAAAGCTGCACAGAGGAGGCCTCAAATTGTGGAGATTGACTAAGGGACTGTAAATACTATGGGAGCTCTTTGTGAAAAAAGACAAATCTAGTGTTGGAACTTTGCATTGTAATGTTTTTATTTGT
The DNA here is from genome assembly GCF_000801105.2 of Raphanus sativus. NCBI lineage: Eukaryota > Viridiplantae > Streptophyta > Magnoliopsida > Brassicales > Brassicaceae > Raphanus > Raphanus sativus. The sequence continues at coordinate 53,362 of NW_026615346.1, read as the reverse complement.
TTGCTTGTTACGTAACTCTGTGTAGTATATACTTGTTTGTCTCGGCATGGAAACATCTTGTTCTCTGTTAGCTTCTCCTACAAGTAATGATGTTATACAAAAATCTCAAAGTTGATTCTACATTACATTTTTCTGGTACAGGAGATTGAACATCGAGCAATTTACTCAAGAACATGGCTAAATTTTACAGTAAATACCTCCCTAGATTATATCTTTGTTCCACCAGTGTTTTAGCATTTGGTTTTGATCTCAATGAGGAAATGACTCTCCTCAAGCTTTCCTTGAATGTTCTCAGTTCAAAACACATGTCTTATGCAAGCACATAAAGGAATCTCCCAAATTGTCCTCTGATTCTGCTACTTAACCTGAAGAAACACATCCCTACTTTTTCCGAAATCTCAAGCACCGATTGTGCTTAGCCTCGGTGATACTAGGCTCATTGGTCGGTTGTTTTGGTGGTGGATTGGTTAGAGATAGTTTCTCCATTGCGTTTATGAACTTGCGCAGGTGTTTAATGTACTCAGGATACGTCTCCAGGTTGCAATGACCTCCTCCTTTCACCCATAACGGATCATACTTCTCCTTGGCCAGCTCCCACAATCTCTTCCCGTGGGACAAATCCACTATATCATCCTTTGTACCCTGCAGGTGAATCAATCAAGCACGTATTATTAATAGAATGAAACAAAGACAAAATCTACAGTTGATTAATAAAAGTGTACATACATGTATGACGAGAACTTTGGAGTTGACATGGCGAATCTTGTCTATGTTCTGCAATATAAAGTAAGATGATGAGACCTGACCAGAGTATAATATATTATGTCTTAATGTTTTATACTTTACCTTGAAGATATCGAACCAGAGCGTCATCTTGACAGGATACAAGACTCTAATGCCAGAGAGAATGGCGCTGTGAAGAACAACTCCTCTCAGCCTCTTCAACCTTGAAGCCATGTGCAGCGTTGGCCCACTTCCAACAGACTGTCCGTACAGAATCACCTCCTCTTGCTTGATCCCATAATCGCTTCTCAAGCAGTTGTACACTGCCTCAATGTCATAGTATGTGTTGAACTCAGACGGCTACACCACCAGAGAACCAAAATTTAAATCAGAACACACAAACAAACATATTAAAAATCACAAAAAGCTTTTTGCCAAAAAAAAATCACATAAAGCTTTTGAAAATTAAAATGATTTCTCTCTGTTTTTTTTTTACCTTTCCTGTTGAAGCTCCATAGCCTGAATAATCATAACTGTTTCAAAAAATATATATATGTAAAACAAACAAAAGTTTTTAAGATTTTGTGATGTGTATTATTTTAATTTACCTCATGATGTTGACGCGAAGATGAGCACGGAGCTCGATGAAGAGCTCAACCATCTGGCCAAGATCAGCTGCGTTGCCATGAGAATATAGAAGCGTGAATCTCGCAAAAGGGTGTCTCCAGAACGTGGCAACAACTTTGTTACCGGACTTGGTGCTGAGCTGATGGACTTCCATGTTCAGGTCGGGAGAGACTCCGGAGAAGACCAGTTTCCCTGTCTCCTCATCCTCTGTTACTCTGTATGTTGCCGGATCTGGCGGGAAGAAGGCGAACTTGGCCGCCACATTTGATGTCACGTTACCCATCTCATCAAGATCCCACAAAAGAATTTAATAAAAAAAGAAAACGAAGAGAAGTTTGAATGAAGAGAAGGAGAAAAAACACAAACCCAAAACCTCCTTCTCTCTATGTCTAAAAATAAAAATAAAAATAAAATATTGTTGTTGTTGTTATGGTTTCGTTGTTTTTAGTGAGTTTGTTTGTGTTAAAACTTCTAGAGAGAGAGAGGTAAAACAGAGGGAAGAAAATGGAGAGAGGGTGGTGGAGGAGAGAAGGATAGGAACCGATCTTGGCGGGGTAAAGAAGATGATGAGTTGTATCAATATGAAACCTAACTTCTTATAGACACCTCTTCGTTTTCTGTTAAAGTGGTGTTAACTATTATCTATGCATTTAATCTTAGGTCTTAAAAACAAATTAGGCTATTAGAAATTCAAAGGAGTAATAGTCTTTGACGTAAGCATTTTCTAACATACGCTCATCTTTAGCCTAATGTTAATCAATATTTAATTACAAGTTGTATCTTCTTTTGCGTGTTTGTTATAACTAATTTTGGTCGTAGACTGTAAATCTCTTTTGGATTGCATAAGAAGTTAAAGGTAGCTTATGTTCATCATGAAGGTACAAGTTGAATGTTCATTTGTGATTACTAAGTATTGCAAACGAAAATATTTAAAATACTTTATGTTTTGCTTGAATAATACAGCATGTTTTAATTTTCTCATATGATTAAAATCAAATTTAATGCAACCTGTATAAATGTTGTCAGCAGCCTGATTTCCATTTTCCACATTTTAGTTACGCCTCTTTTTGCATTGAATTTTTAGTCAAATTCATTGAACTTTTATCATAACAAAAACTAGACATGTTTATTTCATTTGATTCTACTTGTGCTGGGAATTTAGATTTACCATTTGTAATGATCATTTTTCGTACTTGATTTTTAAACAAATTTTACACATGTTTATTTTGTTTGCGCCTTGTGTCTTGAAAGCAGAGATACACATAAGATTGAAGGGCTAGGATTTGGTCAAAGGCTGCAAGTTAAAGGCCTTTAATGGAATTGCTGTCAGAGAGTCAGACATTCCTCGCTATTTTTCTTTTCTTCTTCTCTTCCTAGATTAACTTTAATCACTACTGTTTTTCTCTTTTCATTTTGTCACATTTTCAGTTTACAGTTTCTTGTCCCAATATTTTGTTTTGTTTTAAGGTGCAATAAAAACAAAATATGAAAGGAGACATTTCCAGTTTGGACAACTCAATTTCTGACAATTCAGGCCATTGCCCAGTTTGACCAAGAAATTACTATAGCAAATTGTGTAAACTAATGATACAAATAAATTACACAAAATGATGTGGTTATAACTTATAATTGGGCAATGGCCTGAATTGGGGACAGTTCGAGGTATATCAGTTAAACTCTCTCTTGCAGCCGTTCCTCATAGTCATAGATAACTTTTTTTACTGCAAAGGAATCTTACTCATCCACCTAAGAGGTCTTGTGAAGCAATGTAAATATGCTAACCTACTAAAAAAAAGTAAAATGCTAGCTAGTGATAGGTTGTCCTACATTTAATCATTAACTAGATCTTGACCCGTGCGCCCGCACGGGTACTAATTTTCTTTTTTTTTTTATTTATACTACATCTTATTATATTTGATCGTTTCACATTGACTATGTTAAAGGTTGATATTTGGATACTCACTCGAATTGGATTAAAATCTATTCAGATTTGAGTTTTTTGAGTTTAAAGATTCCAGCTGTATTCGATTGTTTATAAATTTTGGTCCCGGTTTAATTCGGATCTTTACAGGTTTGGATAACCTGTTTAAATTGTTTTTGAATTTTAAAAATATTTATATACTTTAACTATTCCTAAATCTAAAAATAAAAATAATATAACATATAAAAATAATATAACATATAAATTTGAATAATATAAATCCGCTTGGATATTTATCCAGTTTTGGTTCAAATTTGGTGATACTTTCTCGTTCAGATTTTTTAAATGAAGAGTTGATATTATAATTTCTATTAATTGTTTGTCCAATAAAAAATACTTTTTTAAGCTGATAAAAATATATATTTTTGACATTGATTTAATGGAAAAGTGAATGAAGTGTATTTAAATCAAATTTAATTTAGGAAAACAAATTAATATTTACCTAATATTTAACATGTAATTTTTTCTTAATATATTGGAAAGTAATTTAGTGAACAATGAGAATATGGAAGTCTATTCTTAGAATATTTGGTTAAAAACGATTTTTTCAATCACGTTTAAAAAATATCAGTTAGATATTTTTATAATCACGTTTAAAAAAATATCAGTTTAGATATTTGGTAAGATTCCATAATCTTAGTTTAAATAATTTTGATACATTAGACAAAAAATCTGTTAAAATAACTCAGTTCAAATAAGAAAATTAAATTTGGATACTTTAGAAATATAATTAAATGATAAAAAATCTAGTGGCATAGACTTGTAATTATTTAGGAAAACTAAGGGTTAATTCTAATTTGTACTTCAGTTTTAATAGATTAGATTTTGCATATCGTGTATGATCTCTGAAGCATATCTAATACGTACCTGGCTTGGTCTAAAATGGTTTAAATCTGTGTTTTTGTTTGTAACTATATCTTACATCATTTTTTTTATAGATTTTAATCTAGAGACGTTGTGTCCTCACTTGTGAACTGTGTGTTACCTTCGACCACATGATTAAAAATAATATACATTGGATACGTGAAATTGTACTGCTTTAGTTTTTTCTTGTCAATCAAACCCTTATACATTTGCATGTTCAGCTTTTAAAACATTGTGCTTGGACCAAAAGAGAGAAAAGTGTCTCGAGTCACTGTCAGTCAACAAAGGCATGAGAGTTTTGTGTGGAAGTTTGAACTCTTAGAAACTTAATCCTAATTAATCATCAAATCAACAATCCAAAAAAGCTAAAGGCAAGTCAAAAGGTGACAAGACTTATAATTCTTTCACTACTTTTATAATTTGTATCTGAAATTATTGGAATATATGTCCCTACTATAAAGATAAGCACAACATATGATAACTTACCATATTGAAGATAAGATTACAACTTCACAAGTATGCATAAACCCAAAGCCAAAAGGGTTTCTTTTGTAGGTTTGTTTATTGTGTATGCATAAACCCAAAGCCGAGAGAGCCCACATACCAATGTTCTCTCAATTCTTTCACCGACAATTCAGCCAAAAAGAATCGAGATGAATGACAAAAATAGCCTATGTTTTATCTTATGTGTCTATATGAAATTAAATAAAGCTGAAGAATGGTTTGTCGTCATAGCAACAGAGAACTCAAGTGGAGGGTTTTAATGGTGGATACTACTTAATGACGTTTCATCTCCTGGAAAATGTTGGAAACTCTCGGAGACAGTCTTGGAAGGAACTTAAACAGCTGCACAAGATAAAGAGATAATGAGCAAAGAAGAAGAAACAAAAAGTGGGGACACAAAAGGAGAAGAGAAGTTACCCAGAGCTTAACACAAGCGTCAATAACAACGGGAACGAGACAGATGAAAATGGTTATAGTAGATTGCTCAACTTCAAGACCATAATGTTCCATTATTATCTCTAACAATGTCTCCCATCCAGATTCAGAATGGTACCTAACAAAAAAAGAAGCATTAAGTTATATACATTCCCTGCCACAACTGGTCATCAAATATCAGGTTCCTAGAAACTGTAACATCTTGATTATGATGTTCATTAATGCAAAGATTAGGATATTTTACCCCAAGAATATGTCGGTGATAAGGATGATGAGAAATGCTTTTCCCGTGTCTGAAATGTTGTTTATGATTTTGTATCCCGTAAATTTCAACAAGGCTACCTGAAAAAGGGTTTATCACATGTTATCAAAATGGACTTAACAGCTTGAATGCTACTGTAGATTTTGGTGAAACAACCAAGACTTACTCTACCCTGATTGGCGTACAAAAGAACGAACAGTGAGATACCAAACACCATATCAGACCATATGTTGGCAAATGCTTTCCGGTTCTCTAATCTCCACTCCTCTCTCAGCTCCAAGCTGTTGAAAGAAACACAAAGGATAGGAAAATGAACTATCTTGGCATACATATCAAGATGAGTTTTTCAGCACTCAAACATCAAAACTGTGGCGCAAGTTGTTGTTCTCTTACGCTTTACCACGCAGCTCCCACCATAAATCATCATCAGAAAGAGGCGGAGTTTTGCCAATTTCTACTTCAAGACGGTACCTAGCTTTTTCTCTGTTCAATTCCTTTACCATTTCTAGCTTCTGGCTTCGTCTCACATCAAGCGTCTGGGCAGCAAGTGGTACAGTCTTTACATATCTGTAAGTAAAGTCACATGCTAAACAATCAAACTGGAGACTAACACAAAGTAAACGGAGAATATAACAGTAGCAAATGAAAAAATCACCTGTCTAAGAAAGGCATGAGTACATAATCATGGGCTAGAAAGTCCAATGCCCATGGTATGAGGATCAATACCGCCAAAAACTTTGCCTGCAAACAGTTACAATGAGTATTGAACGTTACGCTCTCAACAAAGACATGCAACAAGAAGAAGCATATGTTATAATTGCAAGATGTAAGAACATAACTCACAGATTTTGAAGATGCATAACGAAACACACGGTCTTCGTATAGAATATCTTCTTCTTCTGCTCCTAAAACCATATCCCTCACCATTTTAACCAACCCTCTCTCCGGAACACTCAATTCATCAAGCTCTGATCTGTCCTCACTTCCCTCGTCGTCTCCTCGGCTCCAAGACTCGACTAAACCGTCATCTGAATCCACAATCCAATCCTCCCACTTCTTGCTCACATCCCCAACATCGTTATCATCACCAATCTCCTCCTGACTTTCCCGTAGCTCCACAATGGCCTCTGCTCGTCTCTTCCAGGTCTCGAATTTCTCTTCATCAGACATCTCATCATTCTTTTCAAGCTCAGCTGTCTCGTCAACAATGTCGTCGTCTCTCAGACCAAGCCAGTTCCCATCGTCATCAAAGAAAAACCTCTGCCACCAGCTTCTTCTCCTCCTCTTATTATTATTACCCGTGTGACTATCCTCCTTCTCCGCACTGGGAACGAATCTCCTAAGCCCCTTTCTCGTCTTACCCCGCAACGAAATTGATTGAAAGCGATTATAACCGAGAGATGATGATGATGATGATGAACCAAGAACAGAGTATTGGCTAGTGAATGCTAAGCAGTGGCATAAGACTAACGAAGAGCTCATCAAGGACATGAATCAAACCCAACATTGTTTGCAACTGTAAACCTAAGGAAACAAAACAGAATCTTCAACGAAACCCATCATAGTTCTTTGTGAAAGTCAACACCTTTACAATCTTTACACACAGAAGAACCTCCGAACAGAGGATAAGAAACAGAGGTTTTGCCGAGATGATTACCCGAAAGAGAGAAGCAGATGCCAGGAGCAAACGATAGATAAAGCCACACTCTCTCTTTTTGGTTTTTGCTATCTTCTTCTAAACACGTAAAATATCTCTTATCCACAAGATTGCTTTTTGGTTTCAAATATTTACATAAAAATATTATTTTTGGGGGGTAAAATTGCTATTGACTCTTTTCTAATTGGCTAAAAACTGAACAACTGTAAAACGAATTCAGACAAAAGCAAGTTTCAACTAAACATCAGTATTATGGAGTCGCTGCATCGAGTAGAAACACTACTTCCTGGTCTCCATCATCACCCTCGTACGAAAGCCAACAGAAACAGAGTATTCAGATCTGTGAAGGTCTTCAACAACCCAAGAAAGTAAAAGTCTCGATCTTTTTTTCTCTGAGGCATTTTCACGAACACCTTCAGTGCAATTCACCATCAATTTTTGTAAAACTTTTTTTTCTCATCAGGTGTCAGTGTTTTGATCTCCACGACAAGTTGGTTCCATACAAGAAAGCTTGGACATGGCAGAAACGCATCGTCGAGGAGAAAAAGACATTGATTGATACAAACCAAGACTGTCCAGACACTGTGATTTTATTACAACACTCTCCTGTTTACACAATGGGGACCGGCAGCTCAGAGGACTATCTCAATTTCGACGTAAAGGATGCTCCTTTCGATGTATATCGAACAGAGCGTGGTGGTGAAGTCACTTACCATGGTCCTGGTCAGGTATAAACTAATGTTCAAGTTTCTTTGTTGTCTTAATTAGTTCTTCAAGCTAATGAATGTGATTTGTTTGAAACAATGTAGCTGGTTATGTATCCTATAATCAATCTTCGGAATCACGAGATGGATCTTCATTGGTACCTGAGGACGCTTGAAGAGGTTGTCATCCGTGTTCTTTCCTCTGCTTTCTCTATCAAAGCTTCACGTCTTGATGGTTTAACTGGAGTTTGGGTCGGTATGTCTCTCAAACCACACAACATTGTCTTTTAGACTTTCGTAGTGTATTTTGATTGATCTTGTTTTTTTGGTTTGCTAATGTTATTATGTAGGCGACCAAAAAGTGGCGGCTATTGGTATTCGTGTGTCGAAATGGATAACGTATCATGGTTTGGCTCTTAATGTCACAACTGATCTAACGCCGTTCAACTCGATAGTTCCGTGTGGGATTAGAGACAGACAAGTTGGGAGCATAAAGGGTTTGCTTGAAGATGGAAAGGTTGGTGATTTGAGGTTGATTGATATAGCTCACGAGTCTTTACTTAAGGAGTTCTCTGAAGTTTTCAAGCTTCAAATCGAAAAGGAAACAGTTTCTGATCCTAATATTCTGTAAGCTGAGCCTTTCAAATTTTGGAATGACAAAAATTCTTGCAATCTCTGTAACATTATTGTAACGTCTTTAACATAAAAAATTTATCCACAGTTAAAAGGTTTATTGGTAGTTTGTGACATTGTCTTCTTTTGTAGATTTTTTTGTGTGAGATTGGTCTCTATACTTCTCTTTTGCACTGTTAGGATTAGTGAGATGGATGCAGAACTCATGAAATCCAAGGCAATGGAACTGCTCATTGCACAATAAAGATTATAAGATTCTAGTATATGTTTCTAACCTTAGAAGATTTGAATGGTTCTTTCCATTTCAATGTTGTTAGGCTTGGTTCCTCAGATCACATGAATACAAGAAGTAGCTCAGGTTCCAGGACTAGCTTCCACTTGAGGTATCTCTTTAACGCTCGCTCACAGGACTTGGATCAAATGTCAGGTCTACATTAATGCTTTTTCTGATTATCTGGCTGACGCATGGAAGAAAACCGAAAGTTTTTATCTAGTTTTGGACTGATCGCATATATATCTCCAGAAATTGCGGTGGTTCTTACTCGTGTCTCAACTTCGGGAAAGAAACGGACATCTGACTTTTGTAACATACCACCAGTAGTTTCTTCCCCCTCCCTACTTTCTTTTTTTTTTGCGGTGACTCTCTATAAAGAAACGTATGCTTGACAGAGATACCTTGTCAGCCGATACCCGCGGATAAAAGTCTCTACTATCCTGGCACAAGAGCAGTTTCTTCGATGCCACGTGCTGTTTGACAAACATGGCGTGCCTCTTCATTCCATCTCCACCTGCTCCTTACTTACAGTTCCTACAGTCCTTAGACTGGTGCTTAAAGCTGTTTAAACACTAATCTTGAAACATCTGTTTCTGTTAGGGAGGGATATATATGATGCCACCCTCTACTCCTAAATCTCCTTTACTAGAAGAAGCTCATGAAGATGGAAGGTTTAAATGCTATAGAGGTGTGAGAAAGAGGTCGTGGGGAAAGTGGGTGTCTGAAATCAGAGTTCCAAGGACTGCAAGAAGAATATGGCTAGGTTCATATGATGCTCCGGAGAAGGCAGCTCGAGCCTATGACGCTGCTTTGTTCTGCATTAGGGGTGAGAAGGGTGTTTTCAATTTTCCCACTAGTGAAAAGCCTCAGCTTCCTGAAGGTTCTGTCAGGCCTCTGTCCAAGAATGATATACAGACGATAGCAACAAACTATGCTTCATCAGTTGTGTCTGTGCCTTCCCCGGAAACAGATCAGGTTCCCTCTCAGGTGCCCTCTCAGGTTCCTGCATCCCCGGATGTCTCTGTTGCTACTGAGATCATGGAGATGGCCGATGAACATTATCTCCCAGTCGACGAAAGTGCAGAATCAATATTCTCGGTAGAAGATTTGCAGCTGGACAGTTTCTTCATGATGGACATTGACTGGATAAACGATCTAGTCTGATGGTTGCAGTCACTTTTAGCTTTGATATGGTTTAACCACTAGTTACCTCTGTCCCTCCAGCTACATATTTGTGAGTATATACATGCATACTTGTCTTTGAAGTTGTTTTATGTAGCATTCAGTTTGTGTTGTGTATGTGCTCCTTTTTCTCTCTCTGTATGACTTCCAAGCTGTTTAGCATGTGTATGAGTTTGCGTCCAACATAAATCTTCTGTTGCATCTTTGAGACGTGTTTGTAATCAATTTCGTTTCCTCTCCGTTTCTTACAACTTCTCTAATTACCAACCTCTGCATAAACCTTACAAACCATCCTGTGGATAATGATGCAACTGTTCGGGTCGGTTCATTTTTTTCGGTTTTTGGATTATTCGGGTTGGGATGTTTAGGAACCAGATACTTTTAGGATCGGTTCGATTCGGATAATGTCGGATTCGGGTCGGTTTCTATTTTCTTATAAAACCCGAATTATAAATAATTTGGTTTTGGTTCGGGTTTATAGCTTAAAAAACCGAAAAATCTTGAAAACCCGAGTTAAACCCAAAAAAACCGAAAAAATATTCGGGTAATTCGGGTAGTTCGAGTTTTTTGGAATTTTTTGTTTATAAATTATATTTTATATATACTAAAATTAAAAATAATTAATATTTTTAATTTATTTAAAATATTCGGGTATCCGTTTAGTTTTTTCGGTTCGGTCTCAGTTCAGTTTTGATTTTTTTGGATTTAGAAATATAGTAACCGTTCGGGTTTTTGTAATTTTCGGTCCAATTTTGGTATCTTTTCTTTGGTTCGGTTTCGGTTTGGTTTTCGGGTTTTGGATAATATGCGCAGTAGTAGTAGGCTACTTGTGGATAATGACAATTTCAGCAGAGCTTTATGATATAATCCTCACTTTCAATTGTTGGAACATTCTTCAAAAGATTGCACCAGTGATGGCATGTTGCTTTTAACTCACGAATCAGAACAGTGTTTAGAAAAAATCATAACGCCAATAATTTTCTTTTGGCAATCGATTAACCCTCCTCACTTTCGGTACTGTAATTAATTACTTGCAAAATTTTCAAGTGTGATCACCACTTTAAACTCTCTACCAACCAAAAGAAAAGCTTTTCCGTCATATTTTATTGATCTTGAGCAAGAAAAATATTGAGATGTAGCACTATCTATAAAATATTGAAAGATGAAGACCCATTTAGTCGAGGAATCTTTACCATGGTCAATGTATCTCCACTTACGAAGGCCGTCTGCTAATATCATTATAAGGAACAAACAAACTAGAGAAGATCATCATTTGCTTTTTGAGTAAAAAAAAAGAACATGATGAGCTACAAAACACAAATTTTTCTCTCTTCTCGGTTCTCTTGAAGCTGATGCTACTCCCTTATACCACAGATGCTGCTGCTTCAACTTGTACGTCTGATTGTGGAGGTGTCCCGATCCCCTATCCCTTTGGAATCGGAAAAGATTGCTATCTCAACAAACATTACCAAATTGAATGTCAAAAGACCAGTCCTACTTCAAGAAAGCTCGTCCCTGTCCTTCCATCCGTTGGAGCAGATGTTGTGAGTATCACTCTCCCGAACCAAAAGAGAGAATATAGGTATGGCTTGTATGATTCTACTAGACCGTACGGGTTAGTTACTGTCAAATTTCCAATCATAACAACAGGATGTTCGGCCGATGAAAAAGAGTCTCAAGTAGGACTAGTAATGAACTTGACCGGTACCCCTTTCTTCACTGACGACCTAAACAGCCTCATAGCAGTTGGTTGCAACAGCAAAATGTCGATGACAGAAATAAAACCCAACACGGTGGTGTGCGAGCTGAACTGCAACGCGAGAAGAGACTCTCATATGATCAACAACATCCCATTTCTCAAGAGATCAGCGTGCTCCGTCGACATTCTCCCTAGTACTTACACCGGAGAGGACTGTACAGATGTTGAGTCAGATGTCACAGAATGTGATGGTAATGGATGTTGTCAGGTTCCAATAACCCAGCCTCAACAAGTTGTTGGTATCGATATAGAAAGCAATGATGGGAACTCGACAAGTTGTAGAGTGGCTTTCTTGACAGATGAAGACTACAATTTGGCCAAAGGCACTAAACCACAAGAGTTGGCTGATAAGGGATATTCTACAGTTACTCTAAGGTGGGTAATCCAGACAAATAAGACTTCGTCCCTCAACTCCTTGAACTGCAAGTTCGCAAAAGATAATGGCTATACCACCACTATCTCTGTTGAACGAGTCAAAGTGTACTGTTAATGTAGTGAGAGCAACAAAAACTAGTGCAGAAAGTAAAAACACACAAAGTTTGTTAACGGGATTCGTTTCCTACATCCCCGGGACCTCGTCCAGATTTCATTGACTTAGAACAAGGAGCAACCTACAATTGCTATATGGTACAACACACACGAGTGTCTACCACTCTTTTCTAAGAAGCAATCTACAAAGATTAGGAATACAACGGTCCCATCCGGACACGCCAGAGCACACTGTTTTCTACAGCTGCAATCTTCACAGACCTCTTCAATGAAACCTCCTTTGCTAAACTCCCCCTGAGTCTAGGCTTCGATCTTCCACTTCTCGGAAGTACTTCACCAAGTACGTCAGCACCTAACGCACACCAATGACACCAAGCTTGATCACCCAAGCACACACGAAGCTACCCACGAGCTCCACACACGATGACTAACTCCACCACACAAAGCGCCAACACCAACACCACCAAACTAAGTCAACATCAGACTCCATCGACAACTACTACAGACACTGCTTCGACACCAAACAGATACACCAATATACAATGAAACCCCTCTCTCTATTATGTGAGGTCTGGCTTTCTCATAAGGCATGTCCCTCCTTATATAGCAGACCAGAACTTGCTCTCCACGTCTTTAACTTAATCTCCAAGTCTTCCACTTGCTCTCCAAGTCTTTCCAATACACATAAGGGAACTTTCCATTTACCTTAATGGAAAACTTCATCTTCAAGTAAACTCCTTTTTGCTTTATGGAAAACGTCCATATGTCTTCAAGCACATATCTTCTTTCCTTTTCTGAGCTCAGCAAGCCCACGCTCATCACGAAACACGAACTCAGCCCAAGCCCATCATCATGACACACGCCTGTACTATCTCCTGTATTACTTCACGAACTGATACAGAAAATCTCTCGAATCTGCATCTTCATGTACGTGCGGAACAATCACCATTTTTGGGATAAGTTATGCAAATTGTGATTGTAACAAAGGTTACAATGGTAACCCGTATATTCCAGACGGATGTGAAGGTCAGTTATATGTTCTTTATGTGCTCTCATTTTTTTGGTTTCTTTGTGTGTGGATGAAAGCATTAATTTAGTTTTACACGTCATCTCTTGATGTTATAATTATATGAACTTTATTGTCATCATTGATTATAACGTGACGTCAATCTTTCTCATTTTCAGACACTGACGAGCGTAAAACTATACCCGAAGTATGTGGAAAAGGAGGCAATTGTGTGAATACTATTGGGGGCTTTCAATGCGCGGGTGATAAAACCAAACCAATAGTGATAGGTGAGCTTTCAATTTATAACTTTTAAAAGCAAATTGATGATCATCAATCTATATATAATATCTGTGTGCGGTTTGTTTGTAGGAGTCAGTTCGGGTTTTGGTGTCTTGGCCCTTGTTTGTGGAGCTTGGGGGTTGAGAAAGTTTATAAGAAAGACAAGGATTACAAAGAGGAAGAAAAAATTCTTCAAACGTAACGGGGGACTACTTCTGCAACAAAAATTGACCACAAGAGAAGGCAATGTCGAAACGACAAGAATCTTCAGCTCCAGAGAGCTAGAGAAAGCCACGGAAAGCTTCAGCGAAAACAGAGTTCTTGGACAGGGAGGTCAAGGCACTGTGTACAAAGGTATGCTCGTAGATGGTACGACCGTTGCAGTCAAGAAATCCAAAGTTTAAGATGAAGACAAACTACAAGAGTTCATCAACGAAGTGGTGATTCTCTCCCAGATCAACCATAGACACGTAGTCAAACTCCTGGGATGCTGTCTTGAGACAGAAGTTCCTATGCTGGTTTACGAGTTTATCCTAAACGGGAGCCTTTTCCAGCATATCCATGAAGAGTCTGATGATTACACTATGATCTGGAGAATGCGTCTACGCATAGCTGTGGATATCGCAGGAGCTCTCTCTTATCTTCATTCTTTTGCAAGTTCTCCTATTTATCATAGAGATATCAAGTCAACAAACATACTACTAGACGAGAAACACGGAGCTAAGGTGGCTGATTTCGGGACATCAAGGTCAATAACCATAGATCAAACTCATTGGACAACAGTTGTTTCTGGTACGGTTGGGTATGTTGATCCAGAGTATTACTGGTCCAGCCAATATACAGACAAGAGTGATGTTTACAGCTTTGGAGTAGTCTTAGCGGAACTTATTACTGGAGATAAGCCTGTCGTAATTGTACAAAACACTCAAGAAATAAGAAGTTTATCAGAGCATTTCAGGGTTGCAATGAAAGGGAAGAGACTTTATGATATTATGGATGCTCGAATAAAAGATGATTGCAAACCGGAACAAGTAATGGCAGTGGCAAAACTGGCCATGAAGTGTTTGAGCTCGAAAGGAAAGAAGCGTCCGAATATGAGAGAAGTTTTTATGGAGTTGGAAAGAATTTGTACTTCTCCAGAGGATTCACAGGTGAAAATTCACACCGATGAAGAAGATGAAAAGGAGGAAGAAGAAGAAGTTAGAAATATGATAAACAAGGGAGATTCTTGGAGCGTTGGCATGACTACTCCAGCCTTTAGTATTGATGCTTCACCATCTCCTTCAGATGTTGAACCACTGTTTCCTCGTTTGACATGGTGACTTATACAGACTGTAGTAATGGTGAATAAAATTTGATATTCTTGTGAAAATGTACTCGTAAAAGTAGTTGTAACTCTTGAATTTTCCTTTGGATTCAAGACACTGTGTTTGTATTTATGTGTGTTTGAGGTTATGTATTTGTAATTTATTGTTGACATGTAGTTGTTTGTACTTGGTACTCAACTGTGTCGGGTTGTATTTGTGTCATCGACACTCTGCTGTTGCAACCAACCGTTGTTTTGCTCGTCAATGAAAAAGGGCTATCGGTCAAGTTCATTAGTCCAGACTCTTTTCCATCATTGCGACATCCTGTTGACATTGTCGGAATTTTGACACGAACAAAACCGTATTGTTTAGAAGAATCAAACAATCTATGCCTATAATTTGTTCTTGGATTAGGAAAAGGGATACTCACAACATCGAGCTCAAATGATGAACAAAGACGAGCTTTCTTGAAGTAGGGGTCTTACGACATTCGTAATGTTTGTGGAGGAAGCAATCCTTTCCGAAAGGAAACAGAACTCGAAACCTCCACAATCAGACTCACAAGTTGAAGCAGCGAAATATGTGGTATAAAGGATTATCTCTATTTCTTGCAGCTCATATGTTTCTCTATTTCTTTAGCATATGGCCTTGGTGAGTGGAGACAGAGGATAAACTTCCTCCCACTAATGGTCTTCTTTATTGCTATCTCATTGTTTTACTTGCTTAAAGATCAATAATATGTCCGGAGGCTTTACTTTTGGTTTTAATATGGTGTAAAAGCTTAAAAATTAAAGTGACATTCTCTTCATCAATCATCACTTTTGTTTTTCCTTTTGCAAATAATGAAAAATGTGCATTACTTGCACATGCAGTTTCTTTGTTGCAAAAGTCACGTTCATATAATGAAATTGCAAACTATAAAAAATACTTGAACACACTGAATAAATTACAATTTTAATTCAAAGATTATATAAAAGAAACTAAGAACCTTCAACTCATGGTATTAATTAATATGGAATAATGATCCAAAAGAACAAAAAATCGGAAACAGCCTGTAAAAGTAAAGAATATTAAAAATGATATATATCGACAAATAAGTAAAAAGAAATATGAATAGTAAAGAACTTCAGATTTGATTAGCTTGTTTGCAATAACGTTTTGTGCAACTATCAAGCCTGTCATGCATCTCGCAAGCCGATAGCAGAGAACTCATAGAAGGAAATGATCGCTGTGAATTCATTAGTGCCTAAAGGATGAAAATTTTGCTTTTATAGTCTCAATGTTTCATCGTGGAGGTGTTCCCACACTAATAGCTTTAGCTTATTGCGGTATCAAAGTTTATGCGAGAAGATAATGCTCTTGCCATTGTATGAAGGCTAAGAAATCTCATTGAACATACAAAAATTGTTCATTCCTGTTATTTCTGTTGATCTCCAAGTTTAGGCGGGAAGAGAAACATATTGCTATTATAACGAACTTTACAATCATTATTTCATCTAGAAAAAGTAGATATCAGGAAATAAAAACAAAAAGCACCCATGCCCTAATGGATAAGGCGCTTGACTTCTAATCAAGCGATTGTGGGTTCGAGTGCCACTGGGTGTGTTTTTAGTGTTTGACCTGTCGGTAAATATATATTTTTTTGTTTTCTTTTCAACTTTATTATAAAGTGAATTTATGATTCATAAGGACTTGTTATGCAACTGTCCTGGCATCCAAATTGGGTGCCGATCCAGGTTCGAAAGTATCTTCTTCGGGAAAGAGCAATGGCATGGAGGTTAACCAATCACGAGGGCCGAGGAATCGAAAACAACCATAGACCCCACCGTTGCACTTCAGTACATCATTCTGATTGATGAGTCTCACCATTCTGGGACAAGCAAGAGATTTTACAGGCACTGCAGAGCAAAAACAGCAGATGCTGGTTTGAGAATTACAGTCCTTAGGGGGTATGCGGCTCCCCAGGGTAGTTGGATCTCAAGCATGAATGATCGCACAGTCTTTTCCACTCATTTGTGCAAACTGTCATATGCATAACGGTGACTTGATCTCCAAGCATCATCCTTTCCCTGAATCTGGCTTCTAAAATTGTTTTGCAATGTGTTTCATGATTGCACAGGACTTGCTAGAAAAGAGGATTTCGCATACATCACATTTAATATGCCCTCACTGTAATTCTCTGAACAAACCGAAGCATTCAGAGGAGAATCCACTCATTTCTCCTGTTTCCGCTTTACATGCCACAGACTCTCCGTTATTGACTGAAACTAGTGAACGTGGGAATCACCCCAACTCCAGAAATAAAGGAGGAAACTGCAATAACTGCCCAATCTTAGTGAAGATCCATTTAGCTGAAGAACAAGGCTTTCGTGTGCTTGTGGATGCGAGTACTCGTTCAGGTAGTTTTCTTGCCATGAGTTACAGTTTTGATTCTGGCCTGATTATTGTTATACGCTTTTGGGGTTTAAATTTTGTTAACTATCTTTACCTTTACAGACTGTCTTTGTATTTTATTAATGTTTTCACTTTGAATTTGTTTCATATTCAATATTAATACTGTAAACTGCATGTGCAAGAATACTTGTTTTTTTAAAACTATATATCGTAATTAAAGCACTTTAACGTTAATAGACTTTGCACTACCAAATTTTAAAACCAGATAAAATGAAGCTTAACGCCAAATTAGTGATCTGATCAAAGAAAAAAAACAATGCTAAAAAGTATCAAGATGAGGAACTATTAGTCGAGGGAAGCTCATTCTCTGTCTCCACTGTCTATTTCAAGCAAACAAGTAGGAGATCAAAACTGTTTTTGAGTAGGAAACACTATGAGCTGCAAAAATCAAAACTTCTCTGGTTTCTTGATTCTTATCAAGCTGTTGTTGTTATTCTTGCTGATCTTTTATTCTGCAGTTCTCCATGCTTCAAGCTCTTGTCTAACTGAATGCGGAGGAGTCCAAATCCAATACCCTTTTGGAACCGGAAGTAGCTGCTACCTGGAGAAGGCTTACAACATCGACTGTCGTCGCAATACGTCAAGAAACCTCGTCCCTTTCCTCTCTATAAATGGCCAAGAAGTAGAAGTTGTGAATATCTCTCTTCCGTATGAAAATGGTATTTATGATTCTCTGTCATTCGCGTCAGTTCGTATCAGATTCCCGATCATATCAACAGGATGTTCAGCGGGAGGAAATGATTCAGTGGGATCAGATCTGAACTTGAAGGGTACCCCATTTTTCGTTCACGGTAAAAACAGACTTGTAGCGGCTGGTTGCAACAGCAAAGTGTTCTTGACACATATAAGCCCCAACATGGTGGGATGCGAGTTGAATTGCAGTTTGTCCACAGAGCCAAGTAGAGATAGCATCCCTTTTTTCAACACTGTAGGGTGCTCGAACACCAACGGTTGTACAGAGAACAGACAGGAAGAAACAGGATGCGATGGTAACGGATGTTGTCAGACGAGTCTACCTGACGAGCCTAGACAAGTTATTGGTATCAGAATAGAGAGCAAAGATGATGTAAGCTCAACGACAACGAGAGAAGACCCTTGTAGGGTTGCCTTCTTAACAGATGAACTGTACACTTTGGCGAATGCGATAGTGCCAAGAGAGTTATTTGCTAAGAGATATGCTACACTTAGCCTAGGATGGGTAATACAAACGAAGAATCATTGGTTCCTCAACTCCTTGGTCAGTAAACCTGAAAATTATTGTTATTACGATGGAAGCAACATTTCTGAGAGTAGTTATGCAAGTTGTGGATGCAACAGTGGTTACAACGGTAACCCATATGATTCGGTTGGATGCAGAGGTCAGTATAAGTTTCTTCCCTCTCTCTCTCTCTCTCTACTTGAATTATTTCTAGATGCTGTAATTATAAGATTTGATTATAAAATTGTGTGATATTTCGATCCTAGATGTTGATGAATGTAGCATCACACCCGACAATTGTATAGAAACAGCGAAATGTGAGAACTATCCTGGAGGCTATCGCTGCGTGGGCGACGGCAAGACTAAAGCAATAATTATAGGTAAGTAGTAGTATTTTCCCTCCAAATTGAACCGCAGCCTTAAAAAAACACTGATGATTAAACTATAATGTTCTTGTGCGAATTGGCAGGTGCGAGTACAGGTTTTGGAATCTTAGTCGTAGCTGGTGGAGTATGGTGGTTGAGAAAATTTATAATAAAGAGAAGGGTGACAAAGAGGCAGAAGAAGTTCTTCAAACGTAATGGAGGGCTACTGTTGCAACAAGAGCTAAGCACGAGAGAACAGAATGTTGAAACAACAAGGATATTCAGCTCAAGAGAGTTGGAGAAAGCCACCGAAAACTTCAGCGAAAACAGAGTTCTCGGACAGGGAGGTCAAGGCACTGTGTACAAAGGTATGCTTGTCGATGGTAGTACCGTTGCAGTGAAGAAATCCAAAGTTATAGATGAAGACAAACTACAAGAGTTCATCAACGAGGTGGTGATTCTCTCTCAGATCAACCATAGACACATAGTCAAACTATTGGGATGTTGTCTTGAGACAGAAGTTCCTATTTTAGTTTACGAATTTATCCTCAACGGAAACCTTTTCAAGCATATCCATGAAGAGTCTGATGATGATTACACTATGAACTGGGGAATGCGTCTACGCATAGCTGTGGACGTGGCAGGAGCTCTCTCTTATCTTCACTCTTCAACAAGTTCTCCGATTTATCACAGAGATGTCAAGTCAACAAACATACTACTAGACGAGAAGCACCGAGCCAAGGTGGCCGATTTTGGAACATCAAGGTCAGTTACAATAGATCAAACTCATTGGACAACAGTTGTTTCGGGTACGGTTGGTTATGTAGATCCAGAGTATTACCGGTCCAGCCAATACACAGACAAGAGTGATGTTTACAGCTCTGGAGTCGTACTAGCGGAACTTATTACTGGAGATAAGCCTGTCATAAAAGTACAAAGCACTCAAGAAATAATTAGCTTGGCAGAGCATTTCAGACTCGTCATGAAAGAAGAGAGGCTTTCTGATATTGTGGATGCTCGAATAAAAGATGCTTGCAAGCCGGATCAAGTAACTGCAGTGGCAAATCTGGCGGTGAAGTGTTTGAGCTCCAAAGGAAAGAAACGGCCAAATATGAGACAAGTTTTTATGGAGTTGGAGAGAATTTGTACTTCTCCAGAGGATTCACAGGTGCAGCAATTTCACATTGATGAAGAAGATGAAGAGGAGGAAGAAGAACTAGAAGAAGAAAGAAATTTTATAAACAAGGGGGATTCTTGGAGCGTTGGCGTGACTGCTCCAGCCTTTAGTATTGATACTTCACCTTCTTCAGATGCTGAACCACTGTTTTCTCGTTTGACATGGTGACTCAAACAGACTATAGTAATGGTGAATTAATTTGATATTCTTGTGAAAATGTACGAGTAGTAAGAGTGGTAAGACTGTAAGTTGTGGCTCTGAGTTTTCTCTTTAGATTTAAAACATTGTCTTTGTTTTATGTGTGTTTGAGGTTATGTATTTGTAATTTATGGTTGACATTTAGTTGTTTGTATTTGTTTCTTAACTGTGATAGCATACAATTTACTCGTTCAGGTTAAACCTTTTTTTCTCTCTCTTTAAATTGCTGATATTTGAGCTGACAACATTTTGATTCTGATCTGTTTCAACAAGATAGGGTCATCACTTTGTGGGTTTATTACATCTCATGAAATTTCTTTACCTTTACAGAATGTCTCTGTACTTTTGTTAATTTTGATCATCATATTCGCTTAATAGATTAGATACTATGAGGCCAGTTTCTTAGTTTCGTATATTATCTTTTAAATCTACTTTTTTAAATTCACAACTCAATGTTTTTTTGGAGTTTGCTAATTCATTATATGAACGTGACTTTTGCAACAAAGAAACTGTATGTGCAAGTGCATGTACATTTTTTATTACTTTTTTTTGAAAGATGACATTTTTTATTATTTGCAAAAGGAAAAACAAAAAGTGATGATCACCACTTTAAAGCTTAAAGCTTTTACACCATATTTTAAAAAAGAAAAAGAAGCTTCCCGCCATATTATTGATAGACCTTAAGCACGAAAAAGAATAAGATGTAGCAATAAAATATTCAAAGATAAAGGTGGCCATTAGTGGGAGGAAGTTTATCTTCAGCCTCCGCTGACCAAAGCTATTGAACAAAACTCAATATGATCAAAATCTGTTTTTGAGTTGAGAAACATGAGCTACAAATTTACAAATACGTAAGTTGCGAACACGAATCAATTCTAAAGAATAAGGTCAATAGAGATTTCATTTATTTGTAAACTTTGGTCTTTGTTTGACATAAAAATACAACACAACGATATTACACATCACTTCATGATGTCTTGTCAAGTATCCTTTGATCCTAAAGGCCAACCCAGTAGGAACGGCCATTGGTGTTGTGCATCGGCGATGGAGTAGGCGAAGACACTGACCATTCATACCAAACCTGAACCCGAACATGGGAGGATCAATAGTGGTTCTAAGTACTAAGAGAGGTTAATTGTGTATATTATGGTTTTAACATTTATTTTACCTTAGAGGAGCCACAACACCTCCAAAAGTGTACTTCTAATGGAGAATCAGGGTGGACCACGACAGGCTTCCTCAATGGGAAAAAGATTGGGAACCTGCCAAAAAGAGCATAATATTAGCAAGGGATTCAATACGAGAGAGCTGTTCATCTGTTCAATGTTCATATTTAAACCATTACCAGCTAAACATGTTTGGTGTTGCCGTTGTAGGCTCGATCCCTAGATGGACATCTTTATACAGAACGGAATCAAAATAGCCAGCTAATCCTGTTTTTGTTGAGTTTATGTATGATCACAGCACATTAGTTTCATATTAAGAAAAAAAGGAGATAATATTTTGACATGAAGAATCAATCTTTTACCATGTACCAAGGCTGAGCCAGAGTCGCTTGGTAAATTGAAATGAAGCTTTTTGTAGCGTTGGTTGTTGGTTTTTGTCGAGAAGTTTGGATGAGTAAATGTGAAAACCTAAGTGAGACCAAAACAAAACCCCTGAGATTAAGAGATCGACAAGACTTGCATATATGTATTCGAAGAGAATGCTATAAGCTATTAAGCGATCCTGAAGACACAGAAGGAGACTCACAGATTGGGAAGGAGCAAGTTTAGCTACACTGTGCAATTTGACTACATAAGCAGTTTCAAAGTGCGCAAGATCCTTATGAGCCTTAACCTGCCAATTAGTGTAAAAGTCTAAGCTGAACTGAAAATTCTTGTGAAAAAAGAGTACACAGCAGAAACCAGAAGGACCTACGTCATTGTAAAGCTTCGAAGCTGTTACAGGTTGTATGAAACTTGTATACCTACAATAGTAACACTGATTATTCAAGTTTGAGAAATAAAAGAAAGAGCAGATGTAATGTCCTTCAAGCTTAAAACTAAGCTAGCAGCTATTAGAGCATAGTTTTCTTATGGAAATTAGACTTAGCGAAGGAGTACACATACGAGGATGGTATTGAAATTCCATCTGGCTTCAGAAACCTTTGGACTCCATCAAGACACTCAGGAGAGAGTTCATTGTCTCCAAAAGAACCCAGCAGCTCGCTAACCTGAAGAACAGAGGCACACGAGAATAAGATGAACTGTATCTTTATACTGTGGGCGTCAGTAATATCTACCAAAATATATTTCAAACTGACCAATATATCAGCTTTCTCCGAAGCACTCCAAAAACGCATGTCGCAGGATATTATCGTCACAATGCCTTCCCACCCTTCCATCTTAACCAAATTCTGTCAGATAGGATCACAAGACTCTATGAGTTCATAAAAACCGATTTGCATGTACAAAAGAAACAACGTAATACTTGGCAATGTTTCAATTGAAACAGTTGCCGACAACTCACATGGAGCGTTACAACTGCATTAGGGTTCTTTTCGACAGCATAAACTTTAATCTTGCGACCAGTTTCTTCAGCTGCCTGGGAGAAGAAACCAATGACACAATTGATCCAAAAAATGAATTTTGAAGTTTCAGTTGTGATCACTGAATCGAAACTTTACCTGCAATGATGCCCTCACAAGGGGTCCTCTTCCTGCTCCCACAACCATCAAGACCTACAAACTATAACTTTAGTACTATTGAAGTAAGTAATTAATAAAGATACCAGATACAAAAATTTATAAATGAAAATGCCACATGTAACTTATGAAATCATAACATTGACAAGTGACATACAGTAGTTAACTCGGACGCTTTTTCATCAGGGACCCTGTCCACCAAGGCTTTAACAACTGCTCTTTGATACTAGCAACACAAACATGGAAAAAAGTTAGGCATGACATAAAATCCAACCGCAAACCGAAGCAGGAATAGAAGGGTAGTCCAGAAACAGAGGTGTTACAATTTAAGACGTGAAAGAAATAAACTAGCATACGCAACATACTTGGATGTATTTAGTAGAGTCTCTCTCAAACGTCTCATAGGTTTGGGCTTCCAGGTTATCCATCAGAGGCTGTATTCCAAAAAACAGTTGAAACTCTTTACAGTAAGAATAAAGCATTTTCATAGCAACATATTCTGATGGACAGACGGAAATAAATATTACTTATGAACATAGACTAACCTGCAGGGGTGCCTGCAAAAAATCCCTGTAGCCAAGCTGTAAAAGGAATAAAAGAACTGTCAGATTTGAGTTTGGTTCTGCCTGCTTGCAACTCTTGTGATTAAAAAAAACTTGAAATAACTGAGACAAAGGATCCAGCAAACGACCTCTATGCGCTCCTGTTCAGGAAGAGGTTCCATTTTCTGGAACAGATAAGCAACATAGTCCAAATATGACCGCAGGGGATGCCTCTGCGAACCTGAGAACCCAAAACATTTGGAAGCTTATCAAGAGACAACCCTATATACAAACTTACAACTTGATTCTTTCAAAAAAATGGAACGCTTTTGCTTATAGATGATGCCAATAAATAGAGCTACGGAAAAATTAAGTAAAAAGCCAGAGGTCAACAGCTAATTATTAGCGGACAAAAGAAAATACAGAAAATTTACCCTCAGTGTTAGAATCAGAAGCCTTTGGAAGATTATGAACAGGCTTTCCAGAAACTACAACCTGCAATTACAGGATTGGTGATAATGAATCCTAGGATGAGAGAATAGATATATCTTGTCTGAATCCAGAGGATTCTTATCACAGAGTGAAAGTACATAAAGAGCCAATCGTGACAGTTAAAATTAGTGCTCTACAAATAAAAAGACTAAGCGTTTTTATTACCTGGACAGTATGATCAAAAAATCCTGCTATTAGCTTTTGGTGGCGTTTTGACAAGCAAGGATAACCCCGTGCATTTGTTAGAAACGACTACAAACCAAAATTAAAAACATATTGTGAATTACAGGACTTCAAATCGAGTTTAAAATGATGTAGTAAATAGGTGAGGCACATACATCAGTGCTTAATATGGCTGCCCTGACAGACTCTCCCATCCAGCGTCCAAGTGAATTTTCAGAGGGTAGTGTACTCCTAGATAAGAGACATGATGTTATGTCAATGGAGTAAAAAAGAAATTAAGTACATATTAACAAAAACTAATCAAGAGTTTCTCTCAACTCACATAACATCAAGAGCAACAGACAGCTTACTGTCATGCTCACAGAGAAGACGAAACGAGTTCCACAGTTCCCAGGAATCAGTCTGCACAGAAGCGAGTAAATATTAAAGCCATCATGACAACAACATGAGCTACTAAGAACATTCATTTTTGTATTTATAGATTTGAAAGGCCTATAGACACAAGCAGCCATTAAATAATCTGAGAAGGCACAAAAGACAAAACAGTCCAAAGTTTGCATAAACATTGGTCCAACGACTCACCAGACCCTCTGATCCCATTGAATCACCATCAGACTTCACCAGCGGAACCCTTCAGCCATAACTTCAATGCAGAACGACATTTAAACAAAACAACAGAAGAAGAAGGAAAAAAAAAGGTTAGAGCTTGATTGACAATGCGCTTGTAAAGAAAAGGCTCATCTTTACTAAAATTGACCAAGTGTAAGAAACTCATAAACCACCTGCAAGTTAGTCAGGCCTTGTAAGATCTGGTTAACACATCTGGCATAATTGGCGCACGAGGTCCCTTTAGGAGTAGGAAGAAGGCACGCCTGCAACAAACAACAAGCAACACGCAATTTCTCTTCACGCACCATCAATCTAACCCAGGTATAGAATTTATGGACTCGTGAGCACCTGTAAGGAGAGATGTGTAGCCCACGCTATTTCTTGTTTCAACGTGGTTTCAGAATCCATTCGCAAGACCTCATCTTCAGAATCCACGAACTAATCTTCCCTAAAGAATGAGAGTTGAACCACTAATTGAATTAAACTTGGTTATTTGAAAACCAACACTATAGAAGATAGCGAGAAGCAGCACAGAGAAACATATACCAACAACATGGCTACTCCACTGAGAAGGTGACAAGACTAAGTCAGAGCCAGATACTGGAAGAGCCTGAGTTTCCGAACCGTTTCCTTCAACTAAGCTCGGTCTATACGAAGGGTTCATCTGAAAGGAAACTATTTTTTTAGAGACACGGAACTCTGAATCAATTAGACAAGGGAGTGATAAGAAACGAACCAGAGGAGCAAGGACATAGTCAAAGCCGCCGGTGGAGATGTGGAAGGAGAGAAGAGAAGGAACATCGGCGGAGAAATCAGTCTCAACGCCGCAGTACCTCGACTCACTCCTCTCCCATCCTCCTCTCTCTCCCAGCCGCATCTATCATCTTTCCCTCCCTCCGATTCTCTTGTTTTAAGATTTAGTTTTTATTTCTGATTGTATTTTTAGATACTCATTGTTTCTCCAGTGTCCCGGAACTTGTAATTTTTCGGATCTCGTGGGGTTGAATTATATATATACTAGTGGTTTTCCGGCGCTACGCGCCGGATTCGTATATTTTATTCTTAAATAAATTTACAATCTTAAGAAAATTTGTTCAAAAATATGAAGATGATTTTTTTTTTGAAAGAAAATGATTTTTTTTCCGATCCATCTATTTGATAGTAATTATCGACTGTAGTGTATTATTTTGTTTTGAAGTTACTTATTTTCATTTTTCATATGTGTTATGTTTTTTTTGGTGACTTGTGTTTGTGTCTGGGAAGGAAATGCCACATGGGTTACCGTCGAAGAAAATATACCAGATTCAAAAACGAAGAAGTTGAAGGTTAGAGAGGGTCGAACAGTTACGAACTTAGGGATTGAGCAAAGGTATGATCTAATTGCTCCCTATCTTCCTGAACTTAGTTACTTACAACAACTTTGATATATATATACATGTATGTGTGTGTGTGTGTTTGGCAGTGATGAGACGGAGTTTAAAGAAACAGAGCTTGGTACACTGATTTGTAATAGAAATCCGTAAGTGGTAGAGGGTTTGTTTGATATATAGCAGAAATCCGTAAATGATATTCTTTTTTTCATCTCTCATGGTCAGATCTTTCACCTTGTTGAATTTTCTTCTCGGAGTTCAGAAAACCATTGAAGATGTCTTCTATTCAGTTAACAAGGTTAGTCTAACTTTTTGATATGGATCTACTATAAATCTATAATTGGCCTCTAATCATTTTTTTTTTTATCGAGCCAGGAAAGGAGTATCACATTATGGTTCTATTGCAAGGATGATCCATGCACCCAAAAGTGTGCCCAAGTGTTCAACGATTTAAAAGACCAGAATCCTCGTAGCAGTCTCAGGGTAAGGAAAACTTAAGTTTTTTTTTTGTTGTTTTGGTTCACCTTTGAGTCATTTGGCGTCTTTTGTGTGGTTCAGATTGTGCCTATATCGCCACCCAAATTTAAAGAGGCAAAGATGATTGAAAATAATCCCGCAATCATCATCACGGTAAGATGACCTTTCCATGTTAATATACTTTAGGTAGTAAGATGTGCATTTTGATGGAATATTGTCTTTTGATGACAGTTCAAGGCGAAAGCAATCTTCACTGACACGAACTCCTTGGTGCGCGGCCAAAAGTCGAAAGCAATCTCCAAGACGAACTCCTTGGTGCGCGACCAAGAGTGGACAATGGAATGGAAAGAGGAGGAACTAAAGTGGAAGCTAGTCCATGTGTCTGAATTTTAAACTTTTGTAACAAGGTTAACGTCGTAGATCTCACCAATACTCTTGATTGGTCCGGGAAACACTCCTTAGCAATAGCAATTTTGGATAAGAGCAAGTTATTACTTCTTAGTCGTGGAAACTATCAACCACTGGTGATACATGATCTCCATTATGAATCTATTTTTTTCTTCTCTTTTTTTTCATATGTTTGGGCAAAAAAACCGAACCGAACCGATCAAACCGAACCAACCGAACCGAAACCGGTTCAAACCGAACCAAAGTCTATTATCAAACAGTTAGGTTTAAGATTTTTCCAACCCGAACCAACCGAACCGAACCACGTTGAACCGAACCAAACTAAACCGAACCCATAACCAATGTGCATATTAGCAATATACAATATACTAAAATCCTAAGACTAAAATCATTGTTAAGGATTTTTTTTTACTTTAGTTAATTTTTGTTTGATTGTGTTCTTATAAACATTTTGTAGTTTGTTAAGGTTTTTGTTTCAGTTTTACATTATATTTAGTTTACATAGTTTATTTTGTAGAGATATTATTAACGATGTTTTTTTTAATTTTCTATTTATTATAGTTAATTTTGATTTGATTGTGCTTTTATAAATGTTTTGTGTTTCTAAAAGTTTTTTCGGTTTTATATTGGATTTAGTCAACATAATTTAGTTTTTTACAGTCGTCAACACGATGATTTTATGAATATGCGTTTGTAAACCGAACCGAATTCAAACCGAAATGAGTTCAAACTGAACCGAAATCGATCCAAACCGAACTAACTATGGTTTACTTTGGTTGGATAAATCATTGAACCGAATTAACCGAACCGAACCAAACCCGAACCGCCGATAAAATAACCGAAGTGTCCACCCCTATGTTTACGAACCATCGTAATTTAACCTCTTCTGCAATTTATAATTTACTAATGTTGTGGTAGCTATCTATATTTAATGAATTTTATTTAGTTAATGATCTTGATTATCGTTTTGTCTGGATTCGAATGTAGTAAGCTTTTATATGCATAGCTAGCTATATGGTTTGTGGTGAATAAATGAGGAAACTGTATCAAAATGTGATTTGATCTTTATTATTATAACGATCTTGATTACACACTTTTGAATAGAGACTCTCAAGGCTTGGTCATGATCTTTGTCTGAACAGAGACAGGGATTCTAACATCATGAACACCATCAGTCCAAGTCAAGCTTCCAAAAAAGTAACCAGTGTTGACTTTATGCCTCGTTTTAACCCTCACCTTGAAAGAGAGCACCTCTCCAGAGCCAAACACGAGTGTGGTCGGGTAGACAGTGAGAGTAATACCGAGAGGAGACTCGATCACAGCTTTGTAGACTGAATTGTTTGGTCCAGCGTTGGTTAAACTTCTCGTGAGAGTGACTTCTTGATCAAGATTTGGGATCGTGATGGAAGGTAAGTTGATATCGAGAATCGATGATGCCCCAGGAGATGATGGACAGGTAGTCTTTTTACCGAGGACACGAGTGATAGATGTGTCGTTGTAACCAGCTGAGCACATGTAACTGATGTAATCTTTGATCCCCATATCGTAGACAAGTCCAGGGTCTGCGGCGCTCTCAGGGTTTACGAGACCTCCTCCATAGTCAAATGGATCTGCGATCTTCTTGTTTGATCCTTCAGCCAAGATAGGTTCTCCAGACTTACTTGTCGTCCACGCTTCAAAAAAAAAAAGATAAGATTAGTCAAAAGACATGAGTTGGTGACATAAGAAGAAGATGAAGAAAGAACCTGTTGTGACCAAAGCTGATCTAATAGCAGCAGGAGACCAATCAGGGTGTAGACATTTGAGGAGAGCTGTGATTCCAGACACAACAGGAGTCGACATTGATGTCCCTGAAAGTAGTCCAAATCCGTTATGGCTCTCAGGATCAAGAGGACTTAGTGCCGCGAGTATGTTCACACCAGAAGCTGCTATGTCAGGCTTACATAGTAAAAACACTAAAGTGTGATTAGTTATATGTATCATAAGGTTTCGACTATATATATACACAATGGCTTTAGTTATAAACCTTGAGAATGGCTGGTGAGACAGGGTTAGGACCTCTAGATGAGAACGCAACAACCTTTGCAGCTTCAGGGGGACCGGTTAACGTCGTAGCCGCGCTGATTCTCACAGTGGGTGATCTGTGGTTTTGACATCAGATCAGTGATTGTTTTGTAAGAAAAGAGAGACTTGTTAAAAATAAACAGAATTTATATGGTTTCAAGACAGAGGACCTGGTTGTGCGGATGTACTGCAAAATGTCGACTCCTTGCTCGTAACTTGTTAAAATGTAGGGATAAGATTCATCAGGAACGTTTTGAGCTAAGATGACTGCTGCTATACCTTCCTTTGAGACGTCTTTATCGAAAACAAGAAGTGTTTTTCCCTTCA
This sequence comes from Raphanus sativus, assembly GCF_000801105.2. Lineage (NCBI taxonomy): Eukaryota > Viridiplantae > Streptophyta > Magnoliopsida > Brassicales > Brassicaceae > Raphanus > Raphanus sativus. The sequence continues at coordinate 24,123 of NW_026615346.1, read as the reverse complement.
CATTAGTTATGTTGCCGCCACTGCGTAAATCGAAGAAAGCTAAACCGGTTGTTAATATCAGGTCCAGTGAACAAAGATTCACTCTAATTAACCACAACAAGACAACAACAAGTTAAGTTTTGATTTTTTTTTTTTTTTTTGAAAATTTGAACTAGTTTTGAGTAGTAACGTACGTAGTAGGTTTGGTTATTGCCAAGAGTGATCTTTGTAGGAAAAGACCGGTCAAGAGTAGTTGCAGCAACGGTCAAGAACCAAGGAGCAACGTTCGTAATAAGCTGAGCACCAGGACCTTTGTTTCCAGCCGCAGCCACAACCGGAATCCCTCTAGCCACCGCGTGAAAAGTCGCTACAAAATCAACTTGATCGACCTCAGAACCCTCAGGGATATCCCCTCCTATAGAAACCGACAGAACATCAACACCATCGTGTATAGCATCATCATAAGCCTTCCACATATCAGCGCTTGAGCATCCGAATATGGTCCAGCACACCTTGTAAGAAGCTATACGAGCCCGAGGAGCACCACCTCGGACCATACCTGAGAAGGAAGGAAACAAACTAACGTCTCTTAAGAACGGTACCTTGACTCTCAAGCTATTCTTTTTTTGTGCACACTAGGGTTAGGCAATATAACATTATTCTTTTTTTTTTTTGAATGATATCATTTACCTAGAGCTAGACCATTGAAGCTCGCGTTTGTAACGAAGGATCCACCAGCTATTGTGGCTGTATGTGTGCCGTGACCCTCTGCATCTCTGTTGGATTTGAAGTCTCTAGCCATGAATTTGAGATTTCCTAGCTCAGCCATTAGGCCCTTTATGTAGTACTTAGCTCCTATAGGCTTCTTGTTGCAATGAGTCGTGGCGTTGAAGTCTTTTCCTGATTTACATTTTCCTCTCCAACGCTTAGGTATTGGTCCAAAGCCTTGATCGTTGAATACCTCTGACTCTGGCCATATTCCTATGTATATATACATGAACATGATGTGAGACAAGTAGACATATTATATAGAGAAGAGAGTGTAGAGAGCGAGACCTGTGTCCAAGAGGCCGATGATAGCTTCACTGCCCATGTTGGTCTCTTTTGAGAAGACCTTTCACAGATGATGGTGATGAAAACGAAGATGAACCTTGAGATTGAGAGAGGCCAAGGAGATCCCAAGTTCTTGTGGTTTTCAGTTTTAGAATCCGGTTTGGTATCACATGGACCACTGATGGATGCTCTGTGTATATATATATATATATATATATATATATATATATATACAAGATTCCGGTTTAGATTACTGGAAGAGGCTAATGTGATCACAAGTTTCCGGTTCAAAGCTCAAACATATATAATTTATCTTAGATGTGAGTTTTGTTGAGTACCTGAGATTTTCTTTGCTTGGGAAGATGTAAGAAATGCAGCGAAACCAGAGAATCCATGCTGATAGCTGTAGATCATTGAGTTATGTGCGTCTTCTTTGCTGTATATAACATGAGGGATAAGAAAACAGAGTCAAGATGAGTTTCTTGGGTTACAAGAAAGAAATGTAAGATATTATCAACTTATTAAGATTTGATGAACCGGTTCAATATGTACATGTATAATGTCCGTACCATCTATAGAGACATGATCATTTGGAGATGATTAAAAGTACCTTTCATGCAGAGATTCAAGCATTTGATGATGAGTAGCTGTGACGAGTTCGGGATCATCATGTTCTCTTTCTCCAAGGTAAACTATATAAACCTATTTAACCCGTCAAGAAAAAACATCTAGAAAAGTTAAAATCAGTAAACTCTTAGCGGTTTTGAAAATATACATTGCGTTACATACCTTGCTGTTATTTTCTGTGGCTCTTGCAGATGCAAGAAATAGGACCAAAGAAAATGAGAATAGAAGCACAAGTCTGTGACTTTGTAAAGAGTTCTCCATTTTGTTCTGAAGCGAGAAGTGTGTGTGGCATAGATAAGCTCTATGGTTATTAAATAGAATGAGTGATAATTCATGGTGAAAAACTAGAGGTGGAGTTTTAGGTTAGACTCAAAATCGGTTTGGTTCGGTTTTGATCTTGGTTATGTTTGGGTTTGTCTCTTCTTGTATGGGTTATTACCCCCACAAAAGAAGCTTTAGTCTTCTTTCTTTAAATCCTCACTTTTGTTACAAGGATTATCAACGTGTCATTTGTTAAAATTGTTTACTTGCTAGAAATACCTATATTATTTATTCACCTAATGTTCTATAAGAGGATATCAATCATATGAATCATGTCTTAAACTATGGTTAGGATTCCTAGCTTAGGAAGATGTTAGACAATGAGTCATGGAGGTCCATGACTGACACAATTAGTTAGAGACAATTATGTCTTGATAGAGACCTCTAAACCAATATATTGGATCATAGTGGAGGAATCGATTCCAACTTTTGCATTTATGGGAATAATAAGTTGACAGAAAGAAGAGTGAGTTACCAGTGAGTGTGTATAACAAACAATATGATAAAAATGTTTTGTGGTAAATTTCTATTGACATCTATGTTCTTAATTACATTCAATTTGTTTTATTCTCTTGTCTGCCATTCAGATCCAACTAATCTAATAATGTCATTGAAACTTGTCAATGAATCACTGTCTGTGTTACGTATACAGATACTTTTTAGTTTGAAAATTTATGCCAAGATATATTTAAATTGTGATGTTATCGGGTGTACTGATCTAATATAAAGACTTGATTGTGTGTTTTCACACATATTTAGATCGACTGAACATGAAAATTCGATAAATAAGATTGGCAAACATTTACGATTGTATAATTGTATTAGCGAGTAAAAAACCCCACTTCGCTTCAAACCTTGAAAGCCTTCACACATACGAGTGGGGAAAGAAAAGGCGAACGTCTGCTCATGCATGGTGATTTTCTTCAAGGTTTCACCGTCTCATCGCTGTGTCGGAATGAGTTGTCACCTAACCATTTGTCACTAATGTAAGAGCACCTTTATATTTCAAGTTCTAAAATAAGGCAAGAATCATGGAACGATCTCAACAAAAACGATGCTGCTTACTCTTTCAGTTTTACAATTCAGGCTTTTAGACTTAAAATTTGTGCAAACAAGTGTTTTTTTATTTATTTCAGGTAACATAGCATTTAGAATCCATAACATTTATAGGTTTTTATAAACTCAAAGATGTTGACAGAAAAAAAACTCAAAGATATCTTCGATGCATCTGCCTTCCTCCTTCAGCTTATGTAAAGCTAAAACACATTCTCAGGAGAATGAATCACTCTCTCACACACACACGTGCAGATTCCAGAGTTCTTCCATGAATTGAAAAGCTTTCTCAAAATTTGAAATCTTTTTTCTTCTTTCCTTCCTTATCACGCTTCCTTTTCTTCGAATTCTGTTACACCATTCCACCAAGTTAAGAAAAAGTTAATCACCACATCCATAGTGTTATAGCAGTATATATATCGGAAGTCATTTAATTACCTCTGCGACCATGTCACTGAAGTCCTCTGGCTTATTGCGAAGTTTCTCCTCTTCTCTCGCCTCCTCATACCTTCCAAAATCAAAATGTAGGTAAAGTTAAGAACAGTATTCTTTACTTATGAAGTCACATGTGTAGATAATACAATCATGTTACTACTACTTACTTGGCAGGTAAAACATTCTCCAAGGCTTCCAGCTCTTCTGGCTGTAAGCTGACGTCCACACGATCTGTCTTTTGTCCTTTAAGCAAATCAACCTGTTCAAAAATAGACACAATTGCATAAATTTACGACTCCTCATATACCAAAACTTCAGAGACACTACAATAACTTAATGTCTATACCTAATACCGGCTCAAAACAACACATAAACTTAGGAGACGAATACTAAACTAACACACAACCTCTGAATAAATATAAATGGATGGATAAAAAACCAGTTTTCCTGACCAAACAATCCAAAAATATCAAAAACTATCTAAATTTTTTAGCCTCATTTCCAACTAACCATGAATTGCTTCAATCATGTATCTGGAAATTAGGTGGTGCCCACCGTGTACTATCTACCAATTCTTTAATGAACAAATTTTGGTAATTTAAGCATAGAATGCTTACCCTTTTAGCTCCCGGCTTGTCCTGAGTACCAGTTTTAATGACGTATGTGTGTGTGGTTCCCAGCACTGTTCCAGGAGCAACACTCTCTCCCTTCTCTTCAAGTACCTTCAGAAATAAAAAGAACCAACCACAAGAGTTAGTTTTGTAATTTCGCTTCACATCAAAATAAGAGAATACTTCCACTAGGCACTAGGTGGAAGACAAAGTGAAGATGCATTGATAAAAAAAATTTAGGTTCACTACCTGATATAGAGCCCTATCGGGTTCCTTTCTCTGTTCCTTACGAAGCTCAATTGCATCCGGTGTTTCAATGCCAGTTGGAGTGCTGAAAAGGGGGAAAACAATTCAGTTTCATGTGTTATATGATAAGCAAACAAAGACAAATACACGTCGTCGCTAAAAGGTAAAATAATACCTTGACAGTGTATCGACCGATTCCATGCCGTCTTCTAGTTCTTCTTCATCCATCTCCTCTTCTTGTTCTTCCTCCTCCTCTTCCTCTTCTTCTTCTTCTTCCTCCTCCAAATCACCCCAGTGCTTACTCTTATCAATAGGCTCATCCTATTATCATGACAAAGGAACAATAAGCTTATGTATTCCTTCCACGTAGAATAATATAAAATTCTAAACAAAACATAGGAAAGAGAGAACACTCACCTCATAATTGGGCTGATCTTGTTGCTGGACGCCAAAGACATCTCCATACAATGGACGTCCAAACTGCATATAACACAAACAATGGGAAGCAACAAAAATGTGTTAGTGAATGGCACGGAAAATTAACTGAAAGAAGGATATAGATAACTATACTTCATCAACTGGAGGTTTCCCCCAGCCACCAGCATGATAACTAAAGCTAGCTCCATGCGGAATAGGAGCATTAAGACCAGGAATTTTCAGATGTGGGTAAGAAGGGGGAGGACCATATCGCTGTTATAGAAGGATTTTTTTTAGTAAACAATTCCATTTCAATCAGAATAATGATCAATAATCATGAAAACAGTCATAATAAATTCACCTGCATATTGATTAGCCATGGGGGGGAAGCACCTTCAGCCATACCAAGAGCTTCTTTCAAGTCATGTGACAATGTTCCTGGTTTCGTTTCCCTCAGTTTAACCTATTTTCAAATTATTGCAATTAGATTCAGGTACACAAAGCAATTAAACCCAGTGTAATAAATGATAAAGATGTAAAACATGTCACAAAGTACCTCAAATTCTTTCCCTTCCAAAATACAAATCCCCAAGCGCTGTCAGCTTCGGCTTTGTTTGGTATTTGAAGAATGCATCATGGAGAACCTGCGAAAGGAAGGTATTATTTCCACTTATCAGTTAAAGAACAGACATCAACAAATGCACACTACAGAGAAAAATTACAGAGGGAAACCTGGTAGTCAATGTCCATTTTTCCCATCTTTGGTTGCATACGCTCCCGTTGCTTTTGCTTCAACTTTTTACCATCTTCTTTCTCAATGTAAGCCTACACAAGAACAACAAAGTACTTAGCTCTGACTAGTAGAAGCTATTTAGGACTTAAACACATAAAACTGAAAAAGAACCATTTTGATTTGAAAATATCTTATGTTAACAAGAACGAATGAAAGTATAAGATTGACAAGAAAGATAGTTCCTCAAAAGCACAGAAAAAAAAAATGACAATTTGCATCCAGAAATCTAGTAGAATGAGTAAAAAAAGAGAGACCATTGCGTAGAGAAAGCTTAAGTTTAGTACAAAAATTTGAAGAAGGGAAAGTAAATGTGAAACATTAAGATTTTCAAAATTTTATAATGAAAGCATTAGTTCTAAACCAAAACACCTCACCTACAGAAGGGAATATGTGCAGGTCAACAAAAATCAAAATAATGGAGTTCATAGTCCAAAAGAAGATACCTGTCTAATTTTCTGAATGCCGGTGGCAGCAATGAAATCAGGAAGATGGAATGGCAGCTTCTCTATACCACGCTTTCCCTGCAAAAATTAATACCCCGCTGAGATACCATCAACATAAGAAAGAGAGAGCAAGCAACACAATAGCCTAACCGCAAAGAAACATGACTGAATTCTATGAGTAATACATAACCAGATGCATCGAAAAGCAAGATCACTAGAATGCATACAAAACCGGATACATCTAAATGATACATAAAACACTTTTCCTCAGAGACGTATCAAACATCTTCAAAGACTAAGCACCAAATAATTCATGCATAGAAGGAACAAAAAAAAGAGCCCTCTCCAGTACACCTACAAGTCCAGGCTCCAAGGTTTATCACAGACGTTCTCCTGCAAGAGGCACATATATTGGTATAAGGAAACTTAATTGGCATGATGATTTCTATCCCTACTGCTATAATTCTCCTACGTGACACACCCACAAATGACAGAAACATAATAATTAGCTACAGCACCATTACTAGAAATATTACAAACCTCTTGGCACAGGAACTGTATTCCGGTACGACTTCAAAAACACCAACAACTTAGGGTCTGCTGAAGTAGCATCCCAGACCTAAAAACATTAAAAATTGAAGTTAGAAATAAAATAAAACATCAAAACATATTATAGAGAGCTACACAACGAGAAAAGGAATTTCTCCATAGAAAGATGTGGGACGGGATGAAACTGAGACAAAGCATTACTACTTCAAATTTATAGATTGTAGATCAATTACGGTATGGCAGACAAAAAAAAAACCCACTGACGCATCATATCAACATTCTTAACCTATAGTTCAATGGTGAAAACAGAAAATACGAATGCAAAGTATGGAACTCATGAGTAACGCTAAGGAAAATTTGAGATGTTACTCAGAGTGAGAGACAAAGGGCACTAGAGATTTATAATGCATGCGAAAGGCTAACAAAACGAGCACTATGCGGGTACTAACAACAGCAACAAGAAAACATGGGAAAAAGCTTCAACTATCCATATCTGGAACTCATAGAAAAATATAAATGCATCCTTACCTCAACGACATCAGGCCTAGCCGATACCTGCTTCAGCTCAGCAATCTTCATACTCCGTCCAAGCTGAAAAAAAAAAGAAAAAAGAAATTTCACGACTTTAGGAATCTATAAACATGTAGTAAACCGAGCTAAGAACAAAGAAGGACCTAGAGTAAGCACTATCCTATCGAATGGAAGTAATGCAAAACTAAGAGATAATAATTAGTTTTCAGAATATAACCTTCTTCTGCTTATTAGAGATTCCCTTCTCTTTTTGATCATTGCCTTGATCTTCCTCGTCTGCCTCAGAATCTGAGTTAACCTTCTTTTTCACATCTTTGTTCTCCTCAGACTCTGTCCTTCTTAGCGTCGTCCTAAGTCAACCAAAACAGTATCATTAAGCATTAACGAACTTCCTAACTCACGCCAAAGAGCCAAACGAAAAAAAAAAGTATTACACCTCAGAGGCAACAGGCTCTCGAAAGCTGAACTTCTCAAAAATCTCCTTAAAGTCGTCGCTGAAACCATCTCCAAATTCGGCTTGTTCTGGAACATACTCTATCACAATCTGCTCAGAATCCTATGAGGAAACAAAGATCATCACACATCACTAACCAAATAAAATCAATCGCAAACCCTAGAAAAATCTCCAATCGCATTGATAGAGTGCGAGAATCAGAACACAAAGCTTACCTGTTGCTGTGGATCTGCGTTCTCCTTTGAATCAGAAGCGTCGGCGTGGGATGCTGCTTTTCTGTTCTTCTTCTGCTTCCGCCTGCGGCGGCGACGGTCGCTCTCACGAGATTTCTTAGAGGAAGCGGTAATATTACCGTTGGAAGCATCTCCGTTAGGAAGGTCGATGTTGCCGTGTGCGGCGGTTGCTGTTTCGGCGGTCATATTTGCTGTTTCTGCCAAGAGAGAGAGAGAGAGAGCAGGAGAAGAATAGATGACGATGGGTGAGACTGATATTTATATTCGATTCTGTATTTGGGTCGTTGGTACAATTTGGTTGATTGGTATGTCTGTCTCGGTTCATTGAATAATCGATTTGGGTCGAAACTAGTAATTTGAAGAAGTAATTTAAGGAAACTGATGGGCCGCCAGGCCTGATTCATCTTATTTGTTAACCGATTTATACAAAAGCATGTTTATTTGTTAACTAATCAAACTAGAGTTTTGCCCCGCACGGGTGTGCGGATGTTATTTTTTTTGCGTAGATATCGAATATTAATTGTACAATCTAATTTTTTTTTGTTTTGTCCTCCTTTTATTAACTTCAAAAACAGAAATTTGGTGTTTATTGATCAATATCACATTAGAGTTTCTCACTTTAGAATATTTATTTTATGTCTCTTACTGATACTACTATTTTTAAATTCAGTTTCAAAATTCTTTTGCCATATTTACATATTTAAACTACTCAATTGAAAAGAAAATGATTTTAGATAAAATATAATAGATGCCAAAACCATAGAAGAAAGATGTATCACAATGTTGTTTCTAAATTATTTGTTTGTATTTGTCATGTCTTCATTTTCTTTCATCTCCAAATTCCATATGATTCGAAAATAAAATGATTGATTTTTTTTTTAAATTGTTAATAATAACATGTCTGTTTATTACTTTGGTTGAATGAAAATATTAAAGACACATTTCTAAATATTTTGATAAACATTTAACATTTTTAATTCGTATTCGAATCAATATTTTGGAAAACATACATTTCAAACCGACTCATAGTATAAAAATCAGAAAAATCACCCCCAAAATTAAAATAAGTATTATTTACCAAAAATAAGATCTTGGAAAACATATCTTACAACATAACTTTGTCGCAGATTTTTGTTTTTATGATTTATATTTGTTTAGGAAATGAAAGATTTCAATCCTTTATGTTAGCTAAAATATTAGGTAACATGGTGCAACACATAGGATATTTTAAGGAAACAATATTTTATTATGTATTTTGTAGTTTTATTTATTAAAATTATTTATGATTAAGAGTAAAAAAAGGAATGGCATTCACTTGTAATTTTTTAGGAAAAGTCTGGGTTATTTTAAATTTATACTTCAGTTTTAATATATTAGACTAGATTTTGATCCGCGCTTTAAAAGCGCAGGATTATATATTTTATAACATATAAATATTTGGTTTTTATTTTATTGTATCGTTTTCTTTAGTTTAAATCTATATGATAATTATATAATGTTTGTGATTAGTGTGTATACACAACTAATAGTTGATTTTGTTTGTTTTAGTGATCATTATTGTTAAATAAATATTGTGGTAACAGAGTATTTTTTATTTAGGAAAGGAATTTTTTGATTAGAACTAATATCGTCAGATATTAATTAGTATCAGTTTTTTTTACAAAAATAAAAAAACTACTTATATTCACAATATTATACAAAATATTGTTTACATTTTAACAGTTATAAACTTAATGTCAAAATGAATATGTTTTAATATTTGTAATCATGTAATTAATTTTCATGTAAAAAAAAGATTGGTATATAAATTAGATGGTTTGGACTTGGGTCAAATTATAAATAGAGATAATTTTAATATTTTTCCTTTGTTGGGCCATATTTTACAAATTATAAATAGAGATAATAAAAGTTTAATAGGTATAATGGGTCTTAGCCCGTTTCAAAAACAAAAGAGAAAAAAAAACTAAAAATTAGGTGTCAACTGGTGTCGAACTCGGGTTTAAGAAGTGTGAGAAGAGGGGAGATGAACCAACTGAGCTATTGGCAAAGAACTCCACCACTCTCTCCGGTGTTTTGATCAGTGTTAAGGTGAGTTCTCTCGTGCATCTCTTCAATTCTTTAACACTTTACCCATCGGACCAGGACATCTTCTCATAGACATGTCTTTTTGGCGTCCCTCAGAATGCAGCATACCTGACAGAGAAGCAAGGGCTCGACGTGGTCAAAGCGGTTCTTGATGCACTCACAGAGACTGGATACAACAAATGCTGTTTTCACAGATGCTGATGTCACTGAGCCACCACTACCTCCGGTTACAGCAAAAGCCCCAACCGCAACCCCGGGAACCCCATCAACCACTGCACCAGCACCTAGTGGACAAACCCGACTCACTCTGTCTCTTCTCTCTGTTTTTGCCTCTCTTCTACTTATGTGATCACATCTCCTTGCTGTTGATAGATAATGTCTTCCTACCTTCGTAAGATTTCTCTGGGCGTGACTCACTCAAATCTTAAAAGCCGGAACCGTAATTCTTTTCCTGTTTATATTCTAGTTCTGTCCAGAAGAACAATAAATTCATTTGAGATATTCATTTGTTGTTGAACATATACTTTTGCATTGTGTCTTGTAATATTTATGAGTTTGCATCCATTCTTAAACATAATCTATTTCTTAAAAATAAGTTTTTTTTTGGTTAATAATGATACCTTGTGCATTTCTAGAAGAAACTTTTTGCTTCCAACTCCTGTAACAACTCTTTCGCAAGTTGGTCTTTCCCTTGATGCTCTAGTCCATTGCAGACCTCACGGACAGTCCTTGAATCAAGAGGAGCTGGTCTTATGACCATTTCCCTCAACACTTGAGCATGTGTATGATAGATTTATGGTTAGGGGTAGACACAATTATTTGTTACTTTTCTTGTATTTATTACTTGATTGGTACTTAACCTGTAAAGTTGGATATTTAGTTTAACCAAGTTGAATCTCAAATAATATATTTAATTGTTCGGAAGTATAATTAAACATGAAGTATTAAAAATAAAATAGTTAGTGTTGTTTGGTTTATTATTCAGTTTTGTTAATGGATGCAAATATACTCTCTTTTCAAGAGTGCTAAATTCGAAATTGGATGTAATTAGCTATACCACTTATATTTATCCATATTTGGAAAATAGATCGTCTGACCATTCAAACGGAATAAGGAACGCTACTGATGGCGAAAGCAATGGCTAAAACAGAGTTTAGCTCTCAACGGAGCAAGGTTAGAAATGCACCTTTAGTCACCTTCCGGGCAATCAACTTGCGGGTTAAGTAAGGTATATTTTACTTGCATAGCCCACTACAGTTTCCTAGGTAAAGACTACTCTCTCGCACACTACTCAATTTTCGCCGAGAAACAATGATCAATCACAACGGGATTAAGATTTTCATTTTAACCGATAAAAAAAAAAGCAAACAAACAAGACTTAGAAATATTTTAGTGGCGGACGAACAAACTATTAAACATAATAAGATAAGTATTATGCAGTAAACTTAAACACAACAATGATCAATGATCTTCACTGTTTGCCTCGTTCAAGAGAGATTGCTTCTTATCTCGCCAACCGGATCCCACTCTGGACCTCTGTTCCTGCTCTCGCAATTGTCCTCTTCTTGAGCCTTTTTCGCAGCCAGCTTGAAAACAAACCAAATGGGATCAAAAAATTGTATTGATACAAGAGAGTTGTTACAAGGTAAGAGGCAAGGATGCATGCTGCTTACCTTATGTTCTTCACTTTGGTTATGGAGGCGTAAGTTAAAATCGACGTCGGCGGGATAATTGCAAACTTGGCAAAAATGTTTAAGCTCACCGTTGCTGGAGTCTCTAGCCGCTATATCAAACAACTGCACACAAACACAAACACAAACACACTATGACAAATTTTGCAAAAAAAAAATGTAATGATACTAAAAGGTGAGGAGGATGCTGCTAGCGCGTAGTACCTTTGTTCTGTGTCCTTCACCCTTGAGATGAGTGCTGAATTTGAGATGAGGGCTGAATTCTTCTTCGAAATAAGTATCGCATATGTTGCACACGTAGAGAGGTTTACTCCCGTAGAGAGGTTTACTCCCGGTCGAATCTGCGTAATTATCAGACAATAAAGCTTCCCAGACAAAGTCACAGGGCAACACTCTATGTCTGGGATTGCTTTGATTGGCAAGGGCAATGAGCCGACCATCTTTTGGATATGCACAAAGCTTAGAGAATTCAAAAAGCCCAAGAAGAGGAGGATAAGCAATCCCATAATCATCGGTTATCACCATTGTGTAAGTGGTGTCCATGCTGTTGTCAGACCATTCTTCCAGAAACCCATTAAAGTCCATCATATCTACAAATTAATTTAGGGAAGATGAGAGACTATAAACATATATATATATATATATATATATATATATATATTACACTAAATAAATAAATAAACAAAACAAAAAAAATCTCAGAGGATTGATTGATTTTTTTACTGCGGAGGCCATGAATAAGAGTGATTCCAGAGGAAGAGATCATTTCCAAGAGGTCCCTTGGGATGTATTCTAGGTTGCCCAGGGCATAGATGCTGACTACAGAAGGACGACCAATCTTCTTCTCCAACGCAGATTTTATACACCCACGGACATGACGAGGGTCGAAACCAGGGGGAACCGGACAGGTGTTCATGTCCCACCACACTCCCGTCTCCAGATGAAACGGATGGTCACCTATCACCCACAGAAACAACCATTTATCGCGCTTTAATCTACAACCGAAATCAGAAATAATTGGATCCCAAAATACCCACCTCCTGCCATAACGATCCGGGTTTCCTGCAACTTTGATGATGAAAGAGAGAGAGAGAGAGAGAGGAGATCGATCTCTATCGACTTCCCAGAATTTGATCCGTTTAGGGTTTTCTTGCAACTTTGATAGAGGAAACCGATCTATTTATCAGACACAAAACTTATGGGCCTGGGCTATATAACTTTATGGCCTAACGAAAGCCAGGAATCTGTTTTTTTTCTCTATTTTTTTTTTTAAATTATAAATATTTTATAACAAATCTATTTTTGTTATGAATAACTAGATCCGTGTCCGCGCGGATTATGTATAATATATGTAATATTTTTTTCCTCTAAACTATGTTTAAAATAAAATAATGTTTCAACAAAAATTAACCATAAAATGTTTGACAAACAAAATAAAGGTTTTATAGTTTTCGGTTGTCTTTTTTCTTCGGTTGAGTTGATTAATTTCTATTGAATAATGTATGTAGTTGGCTTGCAGAAGAAGACAGAGTCCTAGTCATCAACAAGCAGTTTCATGGAGAATATTTCATGTATAGATGGGATGCTCCCACAAGAAACACTCTAGTTGGTGCTCCTGCAAGTGAATATGAATTTAATCATCTATATATATATATATATATATTCTCATAGCCTCTATTTGCTTAGACAAATCTATGGATCATTGGGAATGGCTGTAAATGTAAATGCTCTAGACAGCCATTTTTATTTGTTTCTAAAGCAGCAATTATATTTTCTTGCTATTACTGAACTCGCCCACTTATATATTGGTAAATCAAATTTTTTCCTTAAAATTAATTAATTGATATATGTATACTCTATACCCTATACTTATAATAAGTATTGTCTAAAGTTTATCCACACAAACAATTTTCTATTTTTTATTTAATATATTTTTTGTTTGAATTTATGATAAATAAATTTAAAATAAAGGTAAAAATAAAAAAAATATTTAAAATATGCATTGAAAATATAAAATGACACTAATAATGAAACAAAATTTAAAAGCTAAAATAACACTTAATATAAAATGAAAAAAAAATATAGAATTACAAAATGTTGCTACGAATTCCGACCCTTGATTCTTAGAGAACTACGTAGTTTCTTTTAGTTCTCAAATGAAATGGCTAAGAGTAAAAACTCACTAATTATATTTGAACATGCATGTGCATATGCTTATGTTATTGTTGCTTGCACTCCTTTATAAATTAGAATCGGATCAAGATCAATACATTATACATCTATGTTGATTTTGAGTTGTGCCATGATTGATTTCAAAAGTTGATGATAATGCACTACAAGAAAATCAGATATATTTACTGGATCGTTATGTGGTCATAGGATAAAATAAATAGCAAACTAGATGGATCCTAAAGTACTACTGGCGAGTGCGTTTGACAAGGAGGTGGTGGCTAGCTAATTGGCTGTAGTGGTGAGTGGTGACCGACAAATTGATCAGCAAATTATTATTGTTCTTTTTCTTTTTAACGTGAACATGTAAGATAGCTGAAGGTTTGTTGTCCAAGAAAAAAGATCACTGGAGAAGGTTCACATGTGAAGCAATGAAACATGACGACATTTTGGTATACATCAGTCACATAACTTTCAAAATCTGGTCCGTAGCCTCAAGTTATTGGCAACTCTACAGTTTTACTACCCTTCGTTTTCTATATTTAAATAGGTTGTGCCCCTGGAAAACATGGCATGTTTGTGCCCACTTTTTAACAACCCCATTTAAGCATAAACTAGATTTGGTAAACGACGAGACATATTTTTATATGATAATGACAATTTCATTAATTGCTTTACAAAATGACAAAAGAAATTGGCAAAATTTGACATGAAACTTAGCGCGTTACTTGATTGAATATATGTTAAAAAGGTATATTCATTTGGTAATATACCGTTTATATGCATATACTAACATTTAGAAAACTATTAAAGTCTACCGAAAAATTGAAACACTAACTGAAAATAATATATCACATGTTTGTGGGACAAAAAAAATGAAAAACAGAAAACAATCAGATAAATTAGATATCTCATGGAAAAATATGCAAACTCTTCAAGAGTTTAATGTCACTAACAAAATAATCCAAGACTTCCAAACTTGTAGTATAGTTAAACACTTAGCAAAATGGTTCTTAAACTATACGTATAAGAAACCACGCATATGTGGTCGGGTGGTCAAGGTATTCTGTGGATCCACACAGGACCCGAATTCGAATCAGTACCACACCAGATTTCTACATGCGTGACTACCGAGACTTTTACATTCTTTCTCCGGAAAATGGTTTACCATTTCTTAACTATACATATAAGAAATTCTTTTATGGATAAGATATATATGTTTAGTGAGATAATCATCCTGGATTAGAACTCACAACAAACATGCGGTTTATCGCATGCACTCAGCTTCAAGAAAGATGTTTATGGCATTTTCCCCCTTCACTCGACAGTTTCTATCTAAACTGAGGCAGAGAGTTGGTGACTGGCTCAAATTTGGTCCTGAAGTTTGAAGACGAGACAAAGAGTTTGTCCTAGTCTTTTCAAGATTCATCTGTGAAACACTATGTACCCAGTATCGAATGTAAGGTTGTAAGTTCAATTCATCCGTTAAACATTATCTTTGTTGGTAGAAACTGATGAGTTCTATCTTATTCGGTCCATGTTTAATTTTCTCTCTATATGTATTTCTTATATTTAGTCTCTAAATATTTGAACTGATAACCTTGAAAGATCTTTTGATAATTTTATCTCTCATATAAATATTTAGTTTCTAAGTTGGATGGTTCATGAGATCAACCTCTTGAAACTATTTTAATAACATAAATAACTTTTTGTTATAGAATAATTTAAATTTAAATTTAAGAATGAAGCATATGTTAAAATGAATTCAAAAAATATAATATAAGTTATAAGTAGAGTTTTAAATCATAAACATGTAGTTAATAATAGGGCTGCTTATTAACTAAAATATATGAATAAAAATAAATATACAGAAGAAAACTTGTATAAACAAGTAGAACCAAATTCTTTTTGGGAAAGAATCAAAAATATATTATAAGTACATATCAAAATATGCATTATGTTTAGTTGGAAACAAAAATGAAAACTAGACAAAAATGCCTTTATAAAATAATGTAGTGAAATGTATATTAAAATTCAATGCATTTATTTTAAAAAACTCATAATTCAAAATCATACTATATATGCAAAATAAAAACTATTTTATAATTATATTTAATTAAATTTGTCAAATAAACCCACCTCAAGCTTTATACTGTGAGAAGAAAGAGCAGCAATCTCAAATTTTGCTTAGTAATATTATTGCACTAACTAAATAACTATTTATTTAAGTTAGTTTAATTTTTTAAAGAAAATATTTTATAAATGAAAGAGAAAAACTAATATGCAAAATTGTCTGCTTTATTATTAGTCATAAATAATTTTATTTTAAAATAAATTTATTTTATAATTTTAAAATAAAAATTTTAAATATTTCATAATTAAAAAAAAACTTTTTATACATTATAAAACAAGATTTTAAACGTTTCAGAAACTTCTGTGTATAGCAGCAAACCGGATAGCAATTATCGGGTTATACCAATCAGAGAGTTAGAGAGACGGTTAAGCAAACCGGATAGTTTCCCGGTAGATTATGCACACTGGTTTATAAAGTCTGTTTCTGTTTGTTTTTTTTCACCTTAAACCCTAAACAAAAACCCCTCGGAGCTATGACGGCCGTCGTTGAAGCACAACACCAGAACAGAGCAGACGAAAACGACGAAATCTACTTCAAAGATGGCGACTCCGACATCTGCCAGCAGCTCATGGACCGTTACGCCAAGTCCTCCGCCTCGCAGCACCGTCACCTCGTCGCCACCGCCGCCGCGATGCGCTCCATTCTCACATCGGAGTCTCTTCCGCCGTCTCCTCCCGCTTACTTCGCAGCCGCTATATCCTCGCTCGACTCTTCCACCGCGGCGGATCCGATGGCCGTGTCTGCTCTGCTCACGTTCCTCTCCATAGTGGTTCCTCTGGTTCCTCGTGGAGGAATCTCAGCTCCCATGGCTCGTGAGGCTGTGAGTGTTCTCGTGAGACCTATCGATGGGGAAGGGGAGGGACTCGGTGTTGCTAGCTTGAGAGCTGGTGTGAAGTGTATTGGGACATTGCTTGTGGGTTTCTGCGATTTGGATTATTGGGAATCTATTCGAATTGGGTTTGGTTCGCTTCTCAGATTCTCCGTTGATAAACGCCCAAAGGTATCACCTTTATGTTCATTCTAGTTTTATTGTATTGCCCTTTTCTCAAAGTTTCAATCTTTGGGTTTTGTTAGGTTAGAAGATGCGCTCAAGAGTGTTTGGAGAAGCTGTTTGGTTCTCTCCGGTTATCATCGACTGTTATCAAGGAAGCAAGTGATACTTTATATGCTCTACTTAAAGAACATAAGCCTGTCTTGTCTGAACTAAGCTCGAGGAAGGTTGTGGAAGGTTCTAAGGTTGAGTCATCATTGAAATCTGAGAACGCAGAGGCTGCGCATGTGCTAAATGTTCTCAGTGCTACGGTTCCATTTCTCTCTGCAGAAGTTAGTTCTTGTGTTTTCTCGGAACTTTGTGAGCTTATGGGGTCTCACTTCTCGCCGCTGACGAGGCAAGTTCTCAAAGCGGATTTGGTTTGAGATTTGGTTTCTTACTTACTTTAGGAATGGGAGGTTGGTTTAGAAGGTTGTGAGTTATTTTTATTAAAGATGTATTCAATAATATTTCATAACTAATAAAAAGGACATCTTGATCTCTCTTCATATTTTTGTCATAGCAGGTGTACTTTCACTAACCTGCTATGTTTTGTCATCCTGAATATATTAGCTACTGAACAGTATGTTACAAGCAAACAATTCGCTTTCCCAGAAGCTTATTTAAATTAAGCAAACAATTCGCTTTCCCAGAAGCTTATTTAAATTAAGCAAACAATTCGCTTTCCCAGAAGCTTATTTAAATTTGGTGTGAGTAACACATTAATATTGAGTTCTATCTCCCATTATTTCAGGAGACCTTTCATATATTCTCGCAAAGGATATCATTTTAAAGCTTGCAGACATGATGAAAAGTGCAACTGGAGGTACGTTTTAATAATGCTCCCGCTTCACCAATATTCCATAACTTTCTGGATTTGCAAAAATGTATATTATTGTTATGATAGGGCCTGTTGGATTGCAGTTATGGTTTTGGTTTCGTACTTACTTTAGGAATGGGGTTGGTTCAGAAGGACTTGTGTTCTTTTTATTAATGTCTGGGGCATTTAGTACTTGTATTCAATAATATTTTTTTGTTCTCAGTTTCTTACGTTATGAAGAGTCTATCTATAACTTTTTTATTTATAATAGATTGGACTTATCTGCAGGTTCAACAATGCATTGGGGCTGCAGTGGTTGCCATGGGGCCAGTGAAGCTACTAACACTTCTTCCTATCACCCTTTATGCTGAGAGTCACTCATGCACAAATACTTGGCTAATTCCTATCTTAAGAAAGCATATTGTTGGAGCATCTCTTGAGTATTATGTCGACCACATTGTTCCCCTTGCAAAATCGTTGATACTTGCTTCTAAAGAAGGTACTCTTCTCTATGCAGACAGTGAGAATTTTTATTTGCATTAATAGAATAGATTACCACAATCCCTTGATTATTTCTCTATGTATCTGCCAATTCTTTCAATGACATTTATGTATGTTCTGGTTCATCAGCTAAAAAGTCAGGTCACGGGAAAACGTTGCGGACATGTGGTCATGAGCTGCTGAAACTGTTACCTGCCTTTTGTAACTACCCAATTGATGTGCCCCAGAAATTTGGATCTCTAGTGAAGCTGATGGTTAAGTTTATTAAGAAAAAATCTTTCATGCATGAAGCCGTGGCTGTTTCTCTACAGGTGAGTTCCTTCGCAATTTCACTTTAAACAATATCTTGTTGTTTTTACAAAGTTTCTCATAATTTTTTTGCTTGTTCAGATGCTTGTAAATCAGAATAAAAGAATGCCTAAGCCCAGTACAGATGTTGTGGACGAGGAAAACACCAATATGAGTGAAGATGCTAAACCAGAGGTTGATAGTAGATTTCACTATTCGAAGAAAGCTTCAATGAAAAACATGAAGACTTTGGCATCAAGCTCGGCAGAACTGCTTCAAACTCTTGTCCATGTATTAACTGCCTCAGGCGCGCAGATCAGTGCAGACTTTAAGGTTAACAGATCAAAATTTAAACAATTTCTTCAGCATATGTCAGTGTGTTCGTTTGCTCTAAGTAGTTAAAGTTTTGATTGGCTAAAGATTATATCATTTATATGCTCTTGTAATGTCAGGCTGCAATTGGATGCTTAGCTTCTACTCTGGATTCTTCAGTGAAGAAAAAGATTCTAATTTCCTTGCTAAATAAGTTTGATCCTGCTGGTGAAAGCGAGATTGAAGGGCAAGGCAACCAGTCTAATGATTCAATTGATGAAGAGAAAGACAACCGCAGTGCTACAAAGACACAGTTAAAGAGGTATAGCTCTAGAAATATATGTCTTTAGTATTGTATATTAAATTTTATTTTGAAAATGATCCTTTTAAAATATCTCTTCCGTGACTTGTTAAATTAGCATGACATCCATGTAGATATAAGTTTTTGCCTCTTATTTTCATTTACGTGGTACGACTTCTTTGACGCTCGCTTACAGGAGTGCTGTGCTGGATCTTGCATCTTCATTTGTTGAAGGAGCCAAGGAAGATCTTATTGAATTGATATATAATCTTGTCCGCCAAAGTTTTCAGGTATCTTACTAAACTTCAGCTTAGAGATTTTATATATTAGATTTTCCTATGCAGAGAGACTAATCCATCACCTGATTTGGTTTCAGGCCACTGATGAGGCTGATCTCCGCGGGGCGTATAATACACTGAGCAGAATTCTAGAGGTTGCTTACCCGATTTGAACTTGTTATAGTAGCGAAGATTACAGTGATCATTGTCTGGTACGCAGTACTTATATGTTGATTTACCTTCTTTTTTGGTGCAGGAACATGGCTGGTTTTGTTCATCTCATTTTGCAGAGGTGATAGAGATGTTACTCAGCCATAAAACTCCAGAGGATGAAGCATCTTCTAAAAGTCGATTTGCATGTTTCCACGTCCTAATGGCTCGCGGAATTCAGGTGTAAATTATATATCCATTTGTATCAATTGAAACTTTAATATAAGTATGACGGAAGAAAGAAGATCCAAAATGCACAATTCACTGTTGCTGTACGAAGACGGTGACCAATATTCTTAATGCTTTATTTTCTCTCTCTGCAGTCGAGCTCCGAGGAAGAGAATGAGAAGGCTTTCCTAATCCTGAACGAAATGATCCTGACACTTAAAGATGTAAGCATACTGTTTGCTTGTTGCTGCTTCTTTACTGGTGGTAAGGGAAACAATACAGTTACTAAACAATTTGTTAACGTTTGTTTTGCATCTACAGTGGAAAGAAGAACACAGGAAAGCAGCTTGTGACGCACTGGTTATGGTATATACCACCTTGAAAAATTCATCATCTATGAACAGTGATGAACTTTGTCCCAAACTGATTAACATGGTGAGTAACATTATAGAGTAGAGCCTATCATATCAATTTAGTCGACTCTCGTTATCTCTCAAATGACCAAATCCGAATCCGTGATTCTGCAGATATCTGGTTATATATCTGGAACATCGCCACACATAAGGAGTGGAGCAGTGTCTGCGTTATCTGTCTTAATATACAGAGACCCTGAGATCTGTCTATCGTCACCAGAGCTTCTTTCCTCTGTTTTAGAATTGCTTCACACCAAATCCATTGAGATTATAAAAGTAAGCCTACCTCTTGGTTGCTCTTAAGTATGTACTTTTTGTTAATTCCTTGAGTTTCTAACTAGTCATGGTACATCTGCAGGCTGTTTTGGGTTTTGTGAAAGTTTTAGTCTCGACATCGCAAGCCCAGGACTTGCAGAGTCTACTGCAGAACCTCTTATATGAGATTCTCCCCTGGTCGTCTGTTTCAAGACACTATTTTAAATCAAAGGTAATAATAATTGAGAGTGGTGCTTACTAAATCTTTTCTTTGCTCGAAAACGTTATGATTGACTAACCAATACAAATACATGTGGATATTTAGGTAACGATCATAGTTGAGATTATGATAAGGAAGTGTGGCACCCGCGCAGTCCAGCTAGCCACACCAGACAAGCACAAGAGTTTCCTCCAGACAGTTTTAGAGGTATCTCTCTCTCCCTCAGTGTAAATTTTCTTGTTAAGAAATGGATGTATCATCTTCGAACTTTCATCTTAATTGTGCAGAACCGTTCGAGCAAAGCAAAGGAGAAAGACGAGACCAATGATTCGCAGACGACATCCATCGACTCCTCGAGAGAGTAAGATCCTTTAGAAAAAAGAACACATATCTAATCAAATCACTGCTTGCTCATTAATTCCTTTTTTTATACAGGCCAAGGAAAAGAAATCATCATTCATCAGAAACAACAGCCAAACAAGACGGCGGCAAAGAACACAACAAATTCAAACGTCATAAGAGCACACATCATTCAGATACTAATGGAAGCAGAACAGGACCAAAGCGCCCCGGTAACAGAAGCTTCGGGAAGCATTGGGACGCTTCTGGAAACAATCTCAAGTCAGTTTTGCAGTTTTCAGATAACCAAAAAACCAAACATATGTTTATACACTAGCACCCACCAAAAAACCAAACATATGTAATACTAATTGTAGATTTATACACATCAATATTTTTCAGTGTTTTTTTAAGAGACTAAAAACCGCCCAGAAAAGTAGATTAAATTAGATTGCATGAGCTTGATCAAGCAAGGAAACAATCTCTAGCCTGCTTCTCACCAATCTGTGGAACACTTCTCTCACTTGTCTCTGCAAATCCTCCAATCCAACTTCCATTCCTCTGCAAATCTCATCCATCTCTTCCACCTTCTCCGCAACTTCCTCCGCCTCCTCTTCCTCTGCCGGAAACCTAAACCTCTCCGTGAATTCCAACAAAGACAACCCTATCTTCTCCATCCTCTGCATCTCCTCCATCAACCCACCACCACCACAACCAAAACGCTTCTCCTTCCGTTTCATCTCTTCACCAACCTTCTCCTGAATGTTCACCGCGGCGCTAGCCCAGCTCTGGTGTTTCGGAAGCTGCAACGGCGCCACAAGAACGTTGCTTGTCTGGCAAGGAACCGCAGCCACTAGCACCCACATCACAAGAGCCATAACACTGCTCATTATATAAACCGGCATCGCCGCTCCTGAAGCTTCCGCTCCACGTGGCAGCACGAGATTAGCAACCATCCCTTGAATCTGCTTCGTCGCAGACCAGTTCTTGCTGACGTGGCCAGACGATCCTCCTACGGCGACGTTGCTGCGCGGTCCAAACGACCACGACCTCGACGTTGTCCTTTTGTTACTACTACTACTACTGCCATTGCTCCTATCTTTCACGTCGCCGTTTAACCCAACGACGAGGCTTGCCAACGCACGCTTGGCTCTACGAACGCTTCCGTCACATAACGGCCGCTGTTTAAGCGCCGTGACAGCTATCTCCGCAAGACGCCGGCTCTGTCTAACGGAATCAATACCGTTAACGACGGCGTTACATATATCAAGCGCCTTTAGAATCCGATCAAGCATTTCAGTCATAACCCTCTCCAAAGACGGAGACCTCGAGATCTGACCGTGGAGAAGAGGACGCCTTTGAACTCAGTTTCGCAGGACGTGAAAACGTCGAGGAGGTTCTGTAGCCACGGGATCGAGGAATCGGATCGGACAGCTGAGAGGAGGGGGCCTCGGTGGTGTCGGGAGGAGGCGAGACTAGCTCGGAGAAACGGTCGGATACGTGTTTTTTTGTTGTTTCGGATGATAAAAGGAGAGAATTTTTTTTTTTTTTTTGAAGAGGAAGAAAATAGAGGAGAGAGGGGTTTGAGAGTTTAGACGAAAGCAGGAACTGAAATAGTGGAAAGCATGTTCGTGTCGGAAAGGGATTTTTATGTTTTTTCTTTCTCTTTCTTTGGTACTCGCTGAGTAAAAGAATATTCGTCGATTGTCTATTATTACAGACTTTTTCTCCCCGACGTCAATTTTAATTTCAGAATGAAAAACTAGTAATATACATAACTGAATGACCTGTCGAAAAAAAGTATTATATATATAATATATATTATATATATTATTATTATATATATATATCAAGCTGTTTCTTTTTGTTATGGAAAATAAACAATTTCAATATTTTTTTTGTTGCCATGTATTACAAAGATTTTTGATGCATTTCTTCAAAAAAAGATTTTGATGCCTAGTTATTAGAGTAATTGCACCCTATATACAAATTTCAAACATTATTTAGCTAAATGGGTCTATCGCAAAAAACATACTGTACAACTTCTATTTTTAAACCAAAATTGCCCTTGTATTATGCAACGCCACGCGCGTCTCCTTTTTCTCTCCTCGTTTACATAACTTCTATTTGGAGAGGATCTTTCTGACGGCGTCATGACATCTGGTTAGATCGATCCTTCCCCCGCCCCCTTGAGAATCAGAGCACATCACCGACGGAGTTAGCGATCGGTGGTCATCTAGAGACACTGCTCTCTCTCCTCCGATGCAGTGAGATCTCTGAAGCGTTAGATCTCCAAGGTGTCGCTGATGCTCTGGTGGCTTCGTCGGACACGGGCTTGCTCTTTCTGCTAGAGGATGGTGCAGAGGCTCGCTCGGCTTTGCAAATCAGTGATCGGGGGTGCGGAGGCATGCACCGAGGTTGTGAGGGTGGCTGTTTGCGACTGAGCTTTATGAGGAGATGACAGTTCTCCTCGCTGTGCATCTTGTCAAAGCGATCCCTTCTTGACCGGTGTGGATTTAGGGTCTTATGTGCGTAGATTTAGTGTTTCTTGCGGCAGCTCTACAGAGCTAAAGAAGGAGCTAGGTTTGAGAGTCCGGTTATACGGAACAGGCATCGGGGCCGCGGGACTACCTCCGAAGGTGTGTAGTTTTTTAATTCTTTTTCATTTCGATGACTTTTGCTAATAACATGATTTGACTTCAAAACAATGTTGGACAGGAAGTACCAATTTTTGTGATACTTGCTGTCTTGACTCTGGTTCTCAAAGGCACTTGGCGTTTCATCAGGTTCTTAAACCAGCTCTCTGTCTGAGCTACTCTTTTCTTCTAAACTATCGCTGATTCATTGACTTGTTTTTCTTGATACTGTATTATTGATTCGATTCTTTTTATTTTATTTCCCAGGTAGTCTTGACTTTACTAGTAGTCGTATGGGGACTTCGTCTTGGAATGTTCCTCCTTATGAGGTTTGTAAGTTGTGCACCTTAAATTGATGATGATAACCACTCATTTGTTCATCATATCTGCTCTGCAACCACATAAGAATATTGTGTGAGAGAAAACAGAGAGATATACATAAACAAGTTAAACTAAGTTTTCTAGTCATATTTGATGACATCCTAACTGTGAATAGGATCCTGAAGTGGGGTGAAGATCCACGCTTTG